>NC_082709.1:88596934-88706495 GCF_030144855.1 Hypanus sabinus | reverse complement strand
AGTATCTCCTCACTGCCTCAGTACAACTCCTCCCTTCATTCTGTCTATAGTAACTCCTCACTGCCTCAGTACAACTCCTCCCTTCACTCTGTCTATACGCCTCTCTGCCTCAGTACAACTCCTCCCTTCACTCTGTCTATAGTAACTCCTCACTGCCTCAGTACAACTCCACCCTTCACTCTGTCTATAGTAACTCCTCACTGCCTCAGTCCAACTCCTCCCTTCACTCTGTCCATACTCCTCTTTGCCTCAGTACAACTCCTCCCTTCACTCACTATAGTAACTCCTCACTGCCTCAGTACACCTCCTCCCTTCACTCTGTCTATACTCTTCTCTGCCTCAGTACAACTCCTCCCTTCACTCTGTCTATACTCCTCACTGCCTAAGGACAACTCCTCTCTTCACTCTGTCTATAGTAACTCCTCACTGCCTCAGTACAACTCCTCCCTTAACTCTCTATAGTAATTTGTCACTGCCTCAGTACAACTCCTCCCTTCACTCTCTGTATACTCCTCTCTGCCTCAGTACAACTCCTCCCTTCACTCTGTCGATACTCCTCACTGCCTCAGTACAACTCCTCCCTTCGCTCTGTCTATACTCCTCACTGCCTCAGTACAACTCCTCCCTTCACTCTGTCTATAGTAACTCCTCACTGCCTCAGTACAACTCCTCCCTTCACTCACTATAGTAACTCCTCACTGCCTCAGTACACCTCCTCCCTTCACTCTGTCTATACTCTTCTCTTCCTCAGTACAACTTCTCCCTTCACTCTGTCTATAGTAACTCCTCACTGCCTAAGGACAACTCCTCTCTTCACTCTGTCTATAGTAACTCCTCACTGCCTCAGTATAACTCCTCCCTTCACTCTGTCTATACTATTCTATGCCTCAGTACAACTCCTCCCTTCACTCTGTCTATAGTAACTCCTCACTGCCTCTGTACAACTCCTCCCTTCACTCTGTCTATACTCCTCTCTGCCTCAGTACAACTCCTCCCTTCTCTCTGTCTATAGTAACTCCTCACTGCCTCAGTACAACTCGTCCCTTCACTCTGTCTATAGTAACTCCTCACTGCCTCAGTGCAACTCCTCCCTTCACTCTGTCTATACTCCTCTCTGCCTCAGTACAACTCCTCCCTTCTCTCTGTCTATAGTAACTCCTCTCTGCCTCAGTACAACTCCTCCCTTCACTCTGTCTATAGTAACTCCTCACTGCCTCAGTGCAACTCCTCCCTTCACTCTGTCTATACTCCTCACTGCCTCAGTACAACTCCTCCCTTCACTCTGTCTATATTATCTCCTCACTGCCTCAGTACAACTGGTCCCTTCACTCTGTCTATACTCCTCTCTGCCTCAGTACAACTCCTCCCTACACTCTGTCTATACTCCTCTCTGCCTCAATACAACTCCTCCCTTCACTCTGTCTATAGTAACTCCTCACTGCCTCAGTACAACTCCTCCCTTCACTCTGTCTATACTCCTCTCTGCCTCAGTACAACTCCTCCCGTCACTCTGTCTATACTCCTCACTGCCTCAGTACAACTCCTCCCTTCACTCTGTCTATACTCCTCTCTGCCTCAGTACAACTCCTCCCTTCACTCTGTCTATAGTAACTCCTCACTTCCTCAGTACAACTCCTCCCTTCACTCTGTCTATACTCCTCTCTGCCTCAGTACAACTCCTCCCGTCACTCTGTCTATACTCCTCACTGCCTCAGTACAACTCCTCCCTTCACTCTGTCTATACTCCTCTCTGCCTCAGTACAACTCCTCCCTTCACTCTGTCTATAGTAACTCCTCACTGCCTCAGTACAACTCCTCCCTTCACTCTGTCTATACTCCTCACTGCCTCAGTACAACTCCTCCCTTCACTCTGTCTATACTCCTCACTGCCTCAGTACAACTCCTCCCTTCACTCTGTCTATACTCCTCTCTGCCTCAGTACAACTCCTCCCGTCACTCTGTCTATACTCCTCACTGCCTCAGTACAACTCCTCCCGTCAGTCTGTCTATACTCCTCACTGCCTCAGTACAACTCCTCCCTTCACTCTGTCTATACTCTTCTCTGCCTCAGTACAACTCCTCCCTTCACTCTGTCTATACTCTTCTCTGCCTCAGTACAACTCCTCCCTTCACTCTGTCGATACTCCTCACTGCCTCAGTACAACTCCTCCCTTCACTCTGTCTATACTCCTCAATGCCTCAGTACAACTCCTCCCTTCACTCTGTCTATAGTAACTCCTCACTGCCTCAGTACAACTCCTCCCTTCATTCTGTCTATAGTAACTCCTCACTGCCTCAGTACAACTCCACCCTTCACTCTGTCTATACTACTCTATGCCTCAGTACAACTCCTCCCTTCACTCTGTCTATAGTAGCTCCTCACTGCCTCTGTACAACTCCTCCATTCACTCTGTGTATAGTAACTCCTCACTGCCTCAGTACAACTCGTCCCTTCACTCTGTATATACTCCTCACTGCCTCAGTACAACTCCTCCCTTCACTCTGTCTATACTACTCTATGCCTCAGTACAACTCCTCCCTTCACTCTGTCTATACTCCTCACTGCCTCAGTACAACTCCTCCCTTCACTCTGTCTATAGTAACTCCTCACTGCCTCAGTACAACTCCTCCCTTCACTCTGTCTATACTCCTCACTGCCTCAGTACAACTCCTCCCTTCACTCTGTCTATAGTAACTCCTCACTGCCTCAGTACAACTCCTCCCTTCACTCTGTCTATAGTAAATCCTCACTGCCTCAGTACAACTCCACCCTTCACTCTGTCTATACTACTCTATGCCTCAGTACAACTCCTCCCTTCACTCTGTCTATAGTAGCTCCTCACTGCCTCTGTACAACTCCTCCCTTCACTCTGTCTATACTCCTCTCTGCCTCAGTACAACTCCTCCCTTCACTCTGTCTATAGTAACTCCTCTCTAGCACAGTACAACTCCTCCCTTCACTCTGTATATACTCCTCACTGCCTCAGTACAACTCCTCCCTTCACTCTGTCTATACTACTCTATGCCTCAGTACAACTCCTCCCTTCACTCTGTCTATAGTAGCTCCTCACTGCCTCTGTACAACTCCTCCCTTCACTCTGTCTATACTCCTCTCTGCCTCAGTACAACTCCTCCCTTCACTCTGTCTATAGTAACTCCTCACTGCCTCAGTACAACTCGTCCCTTCACTCTGTCTATACTCCTCTCTGACTCAGTACAACTCCTCCCTTCACTCTGTCTATAGTAACTCCTCACTGCCTCAGTACAACTCCTCCCTTCAGTCTGTCTATAGTAACTCCTCACTGCCTCTGTACAACTCCTCCCTTCACTCTGTCTGTAGTAACTCCTCACTGCCTCAGTACAACTCCTCCCTTCACTCACTATAGTAACTCCTCTCTGCCTCAGTACAACTCATCCCTTCACTCTGTCTATACTACTCACTGCCTCAGTACACCACCTCACTTCACTCTGTCGATAGTAACTCCTCACTGCCTCAGTACACCTCCTCGCTTCACTCTGGCTATACTCTTCTCTGCCTCAGTACAACTCCTCCCTTCACTCTGTCTATAGTAGCTCCTCACTGCCTCTGTACAACTCCTCCCTTCACTCTGTCTATACTCCTCTCTGCCTCAGTAGAACTCCTCCCTTCACTCTGTCTATAGTAGCTCCTCACTGCCTCTGTACAACTCCTCGGTTCACTCTGTCTATACTCCTCTCTGCCTCTGTACAACTCCTCCCTTCACTCTGTCTATACTCCTCTCTGCCTCAGTACAACTCCTCCCTTCACTCTGTCTATAGTAACTCCTCACTGCCTCAGTACAACTCCTCCCTTCACTCTGTCTATACTCCTCACTGCCTCAGTACAACTCCTCCCTTCACTCTGTCTATACTCCTCACTGCCTCAGTACAACTCCTCCCTTCACTCTGTCTATACTCCTCTCTGCCTCAGTACAACTCCTCCCGTCACTCTGTCTATACTCCTCACTGCCTCAGTACAACTCCTCCCGTCAGTCTGTCTATACTCCTCACTGCCTCAGTACAACTCCTCCCTTCACTCTGTCTATACTCTTCTCTGCCTCAGTACAACTCCACCCTTCACTCTCTGTATACTCCTCTCTGCCTCAGTACAACTCCTCCCTTCACTCTGTCGATACTCCTCACTGCCTCAGTACAACTCCTCCCTTCACTCTGTCTATACTCCTCAATGCCTCAGTACAACTCCTCCCTTCACTCTGTCTATAGTAACTCCTCACTGCCTCAGTACAACTCCTCCCTTCATTCTGTCTATAGTAACTCCTCACTGCCTCAGTACAACTCCACCCTTCACTCTGTCTATACTACTCTATGCCTCAGTACAACTCCTCCCTTCACTCTGTCTATAGTAGCTCCTCACTGCCTCTGTACAACTCCTCCATTCACTCTGTGTATAGTAACTCCTCACTGCCTCAGTACAACTCGTCCCTTCACTCTGTATATACTCCTCACTGCCTCAGTACAACTCCTCCCTTCACTCTGTCTATACTACTCTATGCCTCAGTACAACTCCTCCCTTCACTCTGTCTATACTCCTCACTGCCTCAGTACAACTCCTCCCTTCACTCTGTCTATAGTAACTCCTCACTGCCTCAGTACAACTCCTCCCTTCACTCTGTCTATACTCCTCACTGCCTCAGTACAACTCCTCCCTTCACTCTGTCTATAGTAACTCCTCACTGCCTCAGTACAACTCCTCCCTTCACTCTGTCTATAGTAAATCCTCACTGCCTCAGTACAACTCCACCCTTCACTCTGTCTATACTACTCTATGCCTCAGTACAACTCCTCCCTTCACTCTGTCTATAGTAGCTCCTCACTGCCTCTGTACAACTCCTCCCTTCACTCTGTCTATACTCCTCTCTGCCTCAGTACAACTCCTCCCTTCACTCTGTCTATAGTAACTCCTCTCTAGCACAGTACAACTCCTCCCTTCACTCTGTATATACTCCTCACTGCCTCAGTACAACTCCTCCCTTCACTCTGTCTATACTACTCTATGCCTCAGTACAACTCCTCCCTTCACTCTGTCTATAGTAGCTCCTCACTGCCTCTGTACAACTCCTCCCTTCACTCTGTCTATACTCCTCTCTGCCTCAGTACAACTCCTCCCTTCACTCTGTCTATAGTAACTCCTCACTGCCTCAGTACAACTCGTCCCTTCACTCTGTCTATACTCCTCTCTGACTCAGTACAACTCCTCCCTTCACTCTGTCTATAGTAACTCCTCACTGCCTCAGTACAACTCCTCCCTTCAGTCTGTCTATAGTAACTCCTCACTGCCTCTGTACAACTCCTCCCTTCACTCTGTCTGTAGTAACTCCTCACTGCCTCAGTACAACTCCTCCCTTCACTCACTATAGTAACTCCTCTCTGCCTCAGTACAACTCATCCCTTCACTCTGTCTATACTCCTCACTGCCTCAGTACACCTCCTCGCTTCACTCTGGCTATACTCTTCTCTGCCTCAGTACAACTCCTCCCTTCACTCTGTCTATAGTAGCTCCTCACTGCCTCTGTACAACTCCTCCCTTCACTCTGTCTATACTCCTCTCTGCCTCAGTAGAACTCCTCCCTTCACTCTGTCTATAGTAGCTCCTCACTGCCTCTGTACAACTCCTCGGTTCACTCTGTCTATACTCCTCTCTGCCTCTGTACAACTCCTCCCTTCACTCTGTCTATACTCCTCTCTGACTCAGTACAACTCCTCCCTTCACTCTGTCTATAGTAACTCCTCACTGCCTCTGTACAACTCCTCCCTTCACACTGTCTGTAGTAACTCCTCACTGCCTCAGTACAACTAATCTCTTCACTCTGTCTATACTCCTCACTGCCACAGTACAACTCCTCCCATCACTCTGTCTATAGTAACTCCTCTCTGCCTCAGTACAACTCCTCCCTTCACTCTGTCTATAGTAACTCCTCACTGCCTCAGTACAACTCCTCCCTTCACTCTGTCTATAGTAACTCCTCACTGCCTCAGTACAACTAATCTCTTCACTCTGTCTATACTCCTCACTGCCACAGTACAACTCCTCCCATCACTCTGTCTATAGTAACTCCTCTCTGCCTCAGTACAACTCCTCCCTTCACTCTGTCTATAGTAACTCCTCACGGCCTCAGTACAACTCCTCCCTTCACTCTGTCTATAGTAACTCTTCACTGCCTCAGTACAACTCCTCCCTTCACTCTGTCTATAGTAACTCCTCACTGCCTCAGTACACCTCCTCCCTTCACTCTGTATATACTCCTCACTGCCACAGTACAACTCCTCCCTTCACTCTGTCTATACTCCTCACTGCCTCAGTACAACTCCTCCCTTCACTCTGTCTATAGTAACTCCTCACTGCCTCAGTAAAAATCCTCCCTTCATTCTGTCTATACTCCTCTCTGCCTCAGTACAACTCCTCCCTTCACTCTGTCTATACTCCTCACTGCCTCAGTACAACTCCTCCCTTCACTCGGTCTATACTCCTCCCTGCCTCAGTGCAACTCCTCCCTTCACTCTGTCTATACTCCTCACTGCCTCAGTACAACTCCTCCCTTCACTTTGTCTATACTCCTCACTGCCTCAGTACAACTCCTCCCTTCACTCTGTCTATAGTATCTCCTCACTGCCTCAGTACAACTCCACACTTCACTCTGTCTATAGTATCTCCTCACAGCCTCAGTACAACTCCTCCCTTCATTCTGTCTATAGTAACTCCTCACTGCCTCAGTACAACTCCTCCCTTCACTCTGTCTATACGCCTCTCTGCCTCAGTACAACTCCTCCCTTCACTCTGTCTATAGTAACTCCTCACTGCCTCAGTACAACTCCACCCTTCACTCTGTCTATAGTAACTCCTCACTGCCTCAGTCCAACTCCTCCCTTCACTCTGTCCATACTCCTCTTTGCCTCAGTACAACTCCTCCCTTCACTCACTATAGTAACTCCTCACTGCCTCAGTACACCTCCTCCCTTCACTCTGTCTATACTCTTCTCTGCCTCAGTACAACTCCTCCCTTCACTCTGTCTATACTCCTCACTGCCTAAGGACAACTCCTCCCTTCACTCTGTCTATAGTAACTCCTCACTGCCTCAGTACAACTCCTCCCTTCACTCTCTATAGTAATTTGTCACTGCCTCAGTACAACTCCTCCCTTCACACTCTGTATACTCCTCTCTGCCTCAGTACAACTCCTCCCTTCACTCTGTCTATAGTAACTCCTCACTGCCTCAGTACAACTCCACCCTTCACTCTGTCTATAGTAACTCCTCACTGCCTCAGTCCAACTCCTCCCTTCACTCTGTCTATACTCCTCTCTGCCTCAGTACAACTCCTCCCTTCACTCTGTCTATAGTAACTCCTCACTGCCTGAGTACAACTCCTCCCTTCACTCTGTCTATACTCCTCGCTGCCTCAGTATAACTCCTCCCTTCACTCTGTCAATAGTAACTCCTCACTGCCTCAGTACAACTCCACCCTTCACTCTGTCTATAGTAACTCCTCACTGCCTCAGTCCAACTCCTCCCTTCACTCTGTCTATAGTAACTCCTCACTGCCTCAGTACAACTCCACCCTTCACTCTGTCTATACGCCTCTCTGCCTCAGTACAACTCCTCCCTTCACTCTGTCAATAGTAACTCCTCACTGCCTCAGTACAACTCCACCCTTCACTCTGTCTATAGTAACTCCTCACTGCCTCAGTCCAACTCCTCCCTTCACTCTGTCTATAGTAACTCCTCACTGCCTCAGTACAACTCCACCCTTCACTCTGTCTATAGTAACTCCTCACTGCCTCAGTCCAACTCCTCCCTTCACTCTATCTATACTAACTCCTCACTGCCTCAGTACAACTCCTCCCTTCACTCTGTCTATAGTAACTCCTCACTGCCTCAGTCCAACTCCTCCCTTCACTCTATCTATACTAACTCCTCACTGCCTCAGTACAACTCCTCCCTTCACTCTGTCTATAGTAACTCCTCACTGCCTCAGTACAACTCCACCCTTCACTCTGTCTATAGTAACTCCTCACTGCCTCAGTCCAACTCCTCCCTTCACTCTATCTATACTAACTCCTCACTGCCTCAGTACAACTCCTCCCTTCACTCACTATAGTGACTCCTCACTGCCTCAGTACACCTCCTCCCTTCACTCTGTCTATACTCTTCTCTTCCTCAGTACAACTCCTCCCTTCACTCTGTCTATACTCCTCACTGCCTAAGGACAACTCCTCTCTTCACTCTGTCTATAGTAACTCCTCACTGCCTCAGTACAACTCCTCCCGTCACTCTCTATAGTAACTCCTCACTGCCTCAGTACAACACCTCCATTCACTCTGTCTATACTCCTCACTGCCTCAGTACAACTCCTCCCTTCACTCTGTCTATACTATTCTATGCCTCAGTACAACTCCTCCCTTCACTCTGTCTATACTCCTCTCTGCCTCAGTACAACTCCTCCCTTCACTCTGTCTATAGTAACTCCTCACTGCCTCAGTACAACTCGTCCCTTCACTCTGTCTATAGTAACTCCTCTCTGCCTCAGTACAACTGGTCCCTTCACTCTGTCTATACTCCTCTCTGCCTCAGTACAACTCCTCCCTACACTCTGTCTATACTCCTCTCTGCCTCAGTACAACTCCTCCCTTCACTCTGTCTATAGTAACTCCTCACTGCGTCAGTACAACTCCTCCCTTCACTCTGTCTATACTCCTCTCTGCCTCAGTACAACTCCTCCCGTCACTCTGTCTATACTCCTCACTGCCTCAGTACAACTCCTCCCTTCACTCTGTCTATACTCCTCTCTGCCTCAGTACAACTCCTCCCTTCACTCTGTCTATAGTAACTCCTCACTGCCTCAGTACAACTCCTCCCTTCACTCTGTCTATACTCCTCTCTGCCTCAGTACAACTCCTCCCGTCACTCTGTCTATACTCCTCACTGCCTCAGTACAACTCCTCCCTTCACTCTGTCTATACTCCTCTCTGCCTCAGTACAACTCCTCCCTTCACTCTGTCTATAGTAACTCCTCACTGCCTCAGTACAACTCCTCCCTTCACTCTGTCTATAGTAACTCCTCACTGCCTCAGTACAACTCCTCCCTTCACTCTGTCTATACTCCTCACTGCCTCAGTACAACTCCTCCCTTCACTCTGTCTATACTCCTCACTGCCTCAGTACAACTCCTCCCTTCACTCTGTCTATACTCCTCTCTGCCTCAGTACAACTCCTCCCGTCACTCTGTCTATACTCCTCACTGCCTCAGTACAACTCCTCCCGTCAGTCTGTCTATACTCTTCTCTGCCTCAGTACAACTCCACCCTTCACTCTCTGTATACTCCTCTCTGCCTCAGTACAACTCCTCCCTTCACTCTGTCGATACTCCTCACTGCCTCAGTACAACTCCTCCCTTCACTCTGTCTATACTCCTCAATGCCTCAGTACAACTCCTCCCTTCACTCTGTCTATAGTAACTCCTCACTGCCTCAGTACAACTCCTCCCTTCACTCTGTCTATAGTAACTCCTCACTGCCTCAGTACAACTCCACCCTTCACTCTGTCTATACTACTCTATGCCTCAGTACAACTCCTCCCTTCACTCTGTCTATAGTAGCTCCTCACTGCCTCTGTACAACTCCTCCCTTCACTCTGTGTATAGTAACTCCTCACTGCCTCAGTACAACTCGTCCCTTCACTCTGTATATACTCCTCACTGCCTCAGTACAACTCCTCCCTTCACTCTGTCTATACTACTCTATGCCTCAGTACAACTCCTCCCTTCACTCTGTCTATACTCCTCACTGCCTCAGTACAACTCCTCCCTTCACTCTGTCTATAGTAACTCCTCACTGCCTCAGTACAACTCCTCCCTTCACTCTGTCTATACTCCTCACTGCCTCAGTACAACTCCTCCCTTCCCTCTGTCTATAGTAACTCCTCACTGCCTCAGTACAACTCCTCCCTTCACTCTGTCTATAGTAAATCCTCACTGCCTCAGTACAACTCCACCCTTCACTCTGTCTATACTACTCTATGCCTCAGTACAACTCCTCCCTTCACTCTGTCTGTAGTAGCTCCTCACTGCCTCTGTACAACTCCTCCCTTCACTCTGTCTATACTCCTCTCTGCCTCAGTACAACTCCTCCCTTCACTCTGTCTATAGTAACTCCTCTCTACCACAGTACAACTCCTCCCTTCACTCTGTATATACTCCTCACTGCCTCAGTACAACTCCTCCCTTCACTCTGTCTATACTACTCTATGCCTCAGTACAACTCCTCCCTTCACTCTGTCTATAGTAGCTCCTCACTGCCTCTGTACAACTCCTCCCTTCACTCTGTCTATACTCCTCTCTGCCTCAGTACAACTCCTCCCTTCACTCTGTCTATAGTAACTCCTCACTGCCTCAGTACAACTCGTCCCTTCACTCTGTCTATACTCCTCTCTGACTCAGTACAACTCCTCCCTTCACTCTGTCTATAGTAACTCCTCACTGCCTCAGTACAACTCCTCCCTTCAGTCTGTCTATAGTAACTCCTCACTGCCTCTGTACAACTCCTCCCTTCACTCTGTCTGTAGTAACTCCTCACTGCCTCAGTACAACTCCTCCCTTCACTCACTATAGTAACTCCTCTCTACCTCAGTACAACTCATCCCTTCACTCTGTCTATACTACTCACTGCCTCAGTACACCACCTCACTTCACTCTGTCGATAGTAACTCCTCACTGCCTCAGTACACCTCCTCGCTTCACTCTGGCTATACTCTTCTCTGCCTCAGTACAACTCCTCCCTTCACTCTGTCTATAGTAGCTCCTCACTGCCTCTGTACAACTCCTCCCTTCACTCTGTCTATACTCCTCTCTGCCTCAGTAGAACTCCTCCCTTCACTCTGTCTATAGTAGCTCCACACTGCCTCTGTACAACTCCTCCCTTCACTCTGTCTATACTCCTCTCTGACTCAGTAGAACTCCTCCCTTCACTCTGTCTATAGTAACTCCTCACTGCCTCAGTACAACTGTTCCCTTCACTCTGTCTATAATAACTCCTCACTGCCTCTGTACAACTCCTCCCTTCACACTGTCTGTAGTAACTCCTCACTGCCTCAGTACAACTCCTCCCTTCACTCTGTCTATAGAAACTCCTCTCTGCCTCAGTACAACTCCTCCCTTCACACTGTCTATAGAAACTCCTCACTGCCTCAGTACAACTCCTCCCTTCACTCTGTCTATAGTAACTCCTCACTGCCTCAGTACAACTCCTCCCTTCACTCTGTCTATAGTAACTCCTCACTGCCTCAGTACACCTCCTCCCTTCACTCTGTATATACTCCTCACTGCCACAGTACAACTCCTCCCTTCACTCTGTCTATAGTAACTCCTCTCTGCCTCAGTACAACTCCTCCCTTCACACTGTCTATAGAAACTCCTCACTGCCTCAGTACAACTCCTCCCTTCACTCTGTCTATAGTAACTCCTCACTGCCTCAGTACAACTCCTCCCTTCACTCTGTCTATAGTAACTCCTCACTGCCTCAGTACAACTCCTCCCTTCACTCTGTCTATAGTAACTCCTCACTGCCTCAGTACACCTCCTCCCTTCACTCTGTATATACTCCTCACTGCCACAGTACAACTCCTCCCTTCACTCTGTCTATAGTAACTCCTCACTGCCTCAGTAAAAATCCTCCCTTCATTCTGTCTATACTCCTCTCTGCCTCAGTACAACTCCTCCCTTCACTCTGTCTATACTCCTCACTGCCTCAGTACAACTCCTCCCTTCACTCTGTCTATACTCCTCACTGCCTCAGTGCAACTCCTCCCTTCACTCTGTCTATACTCCTCACTGCCTCAGTACAACTCCTCCCTTCACTCTGTCTATACTCCTCACTGCCTCAGTACAACTCCTCCCTTCACTCTGTCTATAGTATCTCCTCACTGCCTCAGTACAACTCCACCCTTCACTCTGTCTATAGTATCTCCTCACTGCCTCAGTACAACTCCTCCCTTCATTCTGTCTATAGTAACTCCTCACTGCC
The DNA here is from genome assembly GCF_030144855.1 of Hypanus sabinus. Classification (NCBI taxonomy): domain Eukaryota; kingdom Metazoa; phylum Chordata; class Chondrichthyes; order Myliobatiformes; family Dasyatidae; genus Hypanus; species Hypanus sabinus. Next base: position 88,694,442 of record NC_082709.1, on the reverse strand, counting down.
TCAGTACAACTCCTCCCTTCACTCTGTCTATACGCCTCTCTGCCTCAGTACAACTCCTCCCTTCACTCTGTCTATAGTAACTCCTCACTGCCTCAGTACAACTCCACCCTTCACTCTGTCTATAGTAACTCCTCACTGCCTCAGTCCAACTCCTCCCTTCACTCTGTCCATACTCCTCTTTGCCTCAGTACAACTCCTCCCTTCACTCACTATAGTAACTCCTCACTGCCTCAGTACACCTCCTCACTTCACTCTGTCTATACTCTTCTCTGCCTCAGTACAACTCCTCCCTTCACTCTGTCTATACTCCTCACTGCCTAAGGACAACTCCTCTCTTCACTCTGTCTATAGTAACTCCTCACTGCCTCAGTACAACTCCTCCCTTCACTCTGTCTATACTCCTCACTGCCTAAGGACAACTCCTCTCTTCACTCTGTCTATAGTAACTCCTCACTGCCTCAGTACAACTCCTCCCGTCACTCTGTCTATACTCCTCACTGCCTCAGTACAACTCCTCCCTTCACTCTCTGTATACTCCTCTCTGCCTCAGAACAACTCCTCCCTTCACTCTGTCGATACTCCTCACTGCCTCAGTACAACTCCTCCCTTCACTCTCTGTATACTCCTCTCTGCCTCAGAACAACTCCTCCCTTCACTCTGTCGATACTCCTCACTGCCTCAGTACCACTCCTCCCTTCACTCTCTGTATACTCCTCTCTGCCTCAGAACAACTCCTCATTTCACTCTGTCTATACTCCTCACTGCCTGAGTACAACTCCTCCCTTCACTCTGTCTATAGTAACTCCTCACTGCCTCAGTACAACTCCACCCTTCACTCTGTCTATAGTAACTCCTCACTGCCTCAGTACAACTCCTCCCTTCACTCACTATAGTAACTCCTCACTGCCTCAGTACAACTCCTCCCTTCACTCTGTCTATACTCTTCTCTGCCTCAGTACAACTCCTCCCTTCACTCTGTCTATAGTAACTCCTCACTGCCTCAGTACAACTCCTCCCTTCACTCTGTCTATACTCCTCACTGCCTAAGGACAACTCCTCTCTTCACTCTGTCTATAGTAACTCCTCACTGCCTCAGTACAACACCTCCATTCACTCTGTCTATACTCGTCACTGCCTCAGTACAACTCCTCCCTTCACTCTGTCTATAGTAGCTCCTCACTGCCTCTGTACAACTCCTCCCTTCCCTCTGTCTATACTCCTCTCTGCCTCAGTACAACTCCTCCCTTCTCTCTGTCTATAGTAACTGCTCACTGCCTCAATACAACTCGTCCCTTCACTCTGTCTATACTCCTCTCTGCCTCAGTACAACTCCTCCCTTCACTCTGTCTATAGTAACTCCTCACTGCCTCAGTGCAACTCCTCCCTTCACTCTGTCTATACTCCTCACTGCCTCAGTACAACTCCTCCCTTCACTCTGTCTATACGCCTCTCTGCCTCAGTACAACTCCTCCCTTCACTCTGTCTATACTCCTCTCTGCCTCAGTACAACTCATCCCTACACTCTGTCTATACTCCTCACTGCCTCAGTACAACTCCTCCCGTCACTCTGTCTATACTCCTCACTTCCTCAGTACAACTCCTCCCGTCACTCTGTCTATACTCCTCAGTGCCTCAGTACAACTTCTCCCTTCACTCTCTATAGTAAATTGTCACTGCCTCAGTACAACTCCACCCTTCACTCTCTGTATACTCCTCTCTGCCTCAGTACAACTCCTCCCTTCACTCTGTCTATACTCCTCACTGCCTCAGTACAACTCCTCCCTTCACTCTGTCTATAGTAACTCCTCACTGCCTCAGTACAACTCCTCCCTTCACTCTGTCTATACTCCTCACTGCCTCAGTACAACTCCTCCCTTCACTCTGTCTATAGTAACTCCTCACTCCCTCAGTACAACTCCTCCCTTCACTCTGTCTATAGTAACTCCTCACTGCCTCAGTACAACTCCACCCTTCACTCTGTCTATAGTAACTCCTCACTGCCTCAGTCCAACTCCTCCCTTCACTCTGTCCATACTCCTCTTTGCCTCAGTTCATCTCCTCCCTTCACTCACTATAGTAACTCCTCACTGCCTCAGTACACCTCCTCCCTTCACTCTGTCTATACTCTTCTCTGCCTCAGTACAACTCCTCCCTTCACTCTGTCTATAGTATCTCCTCACTGCCTCAGTACAACTCGTCCCTTCACTCTGTCTATACTCCTCTCTGACTCAGTACAACTCCTCCCTTCACTCTGTCTATAGTAACTCCTCACTGCCTCAGTACAACTCCTCCCTTCACTCTGTCTATACTCCTCACTGCCTCAGTACAACTCCTCCCATCACTCTGTCTATACTAACTCCTCACTGCCTCAGTACAACTCCTCCCTTCACTCTGTCTATAGTAACTCCTCACTGCCTCAGTACAACTCCTCCCTTCACCCTGTCTATAGTAACTCCTCACTGCCTCAGTACAACTCCTCCCTTCACTCTGTCTATAGTAACTCCTCACTGCTTCAGTACAACTCCTCCCTTCACTCTGTCTATAGTAACTCCTCACTGCTTCTGTACACCTCCTCCCTTCACTCTGTATATACTCCTCACTGCCACAGTACAACTCCTCCCTTCACTCTGTCTATAGTAACTCCTCACTGCCTCAGTACAACTCCTCCCGTCACTCTGTCTATACTCCTCACTGCCTCAGTACAACTCCTCCCTTCACTCTCTGTATACTCCTCTCTGCCTCAGAACAACTCCTCCCTTCACTCTGTCGATACTCCTCACTGCCTCAGTACAACTCCTCCCTTCACTCTCTGTATACTCCTCTCTGCCTCAGAACAACTCCTCCCTTCACTCTGTCGATACTCCTCACTGCCTCAGTACCACTCCTCCCTTCACTCTCTGTATACTCCTCTCTGCCTCAGAACAACTCCTCATTTCACTCTGTCTATACTCCTCACTGCCTGAGTACAACTCCTCCCTTCACTCTGTCTATAGTAACTCCTCACTGCCTCAGTAGAACTCCACCCTTCACTCTGTCTATAGTAACACCTCACTGCCTCAGTACAACTCCTCCCTTCACTCACTATAGTAACTCCTCACTGCCTCAGTACAACTCCTCCCTTCACTCTGTCTATACTCTTCTCTGCCTCAGTACAACTCCTCCCTTCACTCTGTCTATAGTAACTCCTCACTGCCTCAGTACAACTCCTCCCTTCACTCTGTCTATACTCCTCACTGCCTAAGGACAACTCCTCTCTTCACTCTGTCTATAGTAACTCCTCACTGCCTCAGTACAACACCTCCATTCACTCTGTCTATACTCGTCACTGCCTCAGTACAACTCCTCCCTTCACTCTGTCTATAGTAGCTCCTCACTGCCTCTGTACAACTCCTCCCTTCCCTCTGTCTATACTCCTCTCTGCCTCAGTACAACTCCTCCCTTCTCTCTGTCTATAGTAACTGCTCACTGCCTCAATACAACTCGTCCCTTCACTCTGTCTATACTCCTCTCTGCCTCAGTACAACTCCTCCCTTCACTCTGTCTATAGTAACTCCTCACTGCCTCAGTGCAACTCCTCCCTTCACTCTGTCTATACTCCTCACTGCCTCAGTACAACTCCTCCCTTCACTCTGTCTATACGCCTCTCTGCCTCAGTACAACTCCTCCCTTCACTCTGTCTATACTCCTCTCTGCCTCAGTACAACTCATCCCTACACTCTGTCTATACTCCTCACTGCCTCAGTACAACTCCTCCCGTCACTCTGTCTATACTCCTCACTTCCTCAGTACAACTCCTCCCGTCACTCTGTCTATACTCCTCACTGCCTCAGTACAACTTCTCCCTTCACTCTCTATAGTAAATTGTCACTGCCTCAGTACAACTCCACCCTTCACTCTCTGTATACTCCTCTCTGCCTCAGTACAACTCCTCCCTTCACTCTGTCTATACTCCTCACTGCCTCAGTACAACTCCTCCCTTCACTCTGTCTATAGTAACTCCTCACTGCCTCAGTACAACTCCTCCCTTCACTCTGTCTATACTCCTCACTGCCTCAGTACAACTCCTCCCTTCACTCTGTCTATAGTAACTCCTCACTGCCTCAGTACAACTCCTCCCTTCACTCTGTCTATAGTAACTCCTCACTGCCTCAGTACAACTCCACCCTTCACTCTGTCTATAGTAACTCCTCACTGCCTCAGTCCAACTCCTCCCTTCACTCTGTCCATACTCCTCTTTGCCTCAGTTCATCTCCTCCATTCACTCACTATAGTAACTCCTCACTGCCTCAGTACACCTCCTCCCTTCACTCTGTCTATACTCTTCTCTGCCTCAGTACAACTCCTCCCTTCACTCTGTCTATAGTATCTCCTCACTGCCTCAGTACAACTCGTCCCTTCACTCTGTCTATACTCCTCTCTGACTCAGTACAACTCCTCCCTTCACTCTGTCTATAGTAACTCCTCACTGCCTCAGTACAACTCCTCCCTTCACTCTGTCTATACTCCTCACTGCCTCAGTACAACTCCTCCCATCACTCTGTCTATACTAACTCCTCACTGCCTCAGTACAACTCCTCCCTTCACTCTGTCTATAGTAACTCCTCACTGCCTCAGTACAACTCCTCCCTTCACCCTGTCTATAGTAACTCCTCACTGCCTCAGTACAACTCCTCCCTTCACTCTGTCTATAGTAACTCCTCACTGCTTCAGTACAACTCCTCCCTTCACTCTGTCTATAGTAACTCCTCACTGCTTCTGTACACCTCCTCCCTTCACTCTGTATATACTCCTCACTGCCACAGTACAACTCCTCCCTTCACTCTGTCTATACTCCTCACTGCCTCAGTACAACTCCTCCCTTCACTCTGTCTATAGTAACTCCTCACTGCCTCAGTAAAAATCCTCCCTTCATTCTGTCTATACTCCTCTCTGCCTCAGTACAACTCCTCCCTTCACTCTGACTATACTCCTCACTGCCTCAGTACAACTCCTCCCTTCACTCTGTCTATACTCCTCACTGCCTCAGTACAACTCCTCCCTTCACTCTGTCTATACTCCTCACTGCCTCAGTACAACTCCTCCCTTCACTCTGTCTATACTCCTCACTGCCTCAGTGCAACTCCTCCCTTCACTCTGTCTATACTCCTCACTGCCTCAGTACAACTCCTCCCTTCACTCTGTCTATACTCCTCACTGCCTCAGTACAACTCCTCCCTTCACTCTGTCTATACTCCTCACTGCCTCAGTACAACTCCTCCCTTCACTCTGTCTATACTCCTCACTGCCTCAGTACAACTCCACCCTTCACTCTGTCTATAGTATCTCCTCACTGCCTCAGTACAACTCCTCCCTTCATTCTGTCTATAGTAACTCCTCACTGCCTCAGTACAACTCCTCCCTTCACTCTGTCTATACGCCTCTCTGCCTCAGTACAACTCCTCCCTTCACTCTGTCTATAGTAACTCCTCACTGCCTCAGGACAACTCCACCCTTCACTCTGTCTATAGTAACTCCTCACTGCCTCAGTCCAACTCCTCCCTTCACTCTGTCCATACTCCTCTTTGCCTCAGTACAACTCCTCCCTTCACTCACTATAGTAACTCCTCACTGCCTCAGTACACCTCCTCCCTTCACTCTGTCTATAGTAACTCCTCACTGCCTCAGTACAACTCCACCCGTCACTCTGTCTATACTCCTCACTGCCTAAGGACAACTCCTCTCTTCACTCTGTCTATAGTAACTCCTCACTGCCTCAGTACAACTCCTCCCGTCACTCTGTCTATTCTCCTCACTGCCTCAGTACAACTCCTCCCTTCACTCTCTATTGTAATTTGTCACTGCCTCAGTACAACTCCTCCCTTCACTCTCTGTATACTCCTCTCTGCCTCAGTACAACTCCTCCCTTCACTCTGTCGATACTCCTCACTGCCTCAGTACAACTCCTCCCTTCGCTCTGTCTATACTCCTCACTGCCTCAGTACAACTCCTCCCTTCACTCTGTCTATAGTAACTCCTCACTGCCTCAGTCCAACTCCTCCCTTCACTCTATCTATACCAACTCCTCACTGCCTCAGTACAACTCCTCCCTTCACTCACTATAGTAACTCCTCACTGCCTCAGTACAACTCCTCGCTTCACTCTGTCTATAGTAACTCCTCACTGCCTCAGTACAACTCCACCCTTCACTCTGTCTATAGTAACTCCTCACTGCCTCAGTCCAACTCCTCCCTTCACTCTATCTATACCAACTCCTCACTGCCTCAGTACAACTCCTCCCTTCACTCACTATAGTAACTCCTCACTGCCTCAGTACAACTCCTCCCTTCACTCTGTCTATACTCCTCACTGCCTCAGTACAACTCCTCCCTTCACTCTGTCTATAGTAACTCCTCACTGCCTCAGTACAACTCCACCCTTCACTCTGTCTATAGTAACTCCTCACTGCCTCAGTCCAACTCCTCCCTTCACTCTGTCCATACTCCTCTTTGCCTCAGTTCATCTCCTCCCTTCACTCACTATAGTAACTCTTCACTGCCTCAGTACACCTCCTCCCTTCACTCTGTCTATACTCTTCTCTGCCTCAGTACAACTCCTCCCTTCACTCTGTCTATAGTATATCCTCACTGCCTCAGTACAACTCGTCCCTTCACTCTGTCTATACTCCTCTCTGACTCAGTACAACTCCTCCCTTCACTCTGTCTATAGTAACTCCTCACTGCCTCAGTACAACTCCTCCCTTCACTCTGTCTATAGTAACTCCTCACTGCCTTAGTACAACTCCTCCCTTCACTCTGTCTATCGTAACTCCTCACTGCCTCTGTACAACTCCTCCCTTCACACTGTCTGTAGTAACTCCTCACTGCCTCAGTACAACTCCTCCCTTCACTCTGTCTATACTAACTCCTCACTGCCTCAGTACAACTCCTCCCTTCACTCTGTCTATAGTAACTCCTCACTGCCTCAGTACAACTCCTCCCTTCACTCTGTCTATAGTAACTCCTCACTGCCTCAGTACAACTCCTCCCTTCACTCTGTCTATACTCCTCACTGCCTCAGTACAACTCCTCCCTTCACCCTGTCTATAGTAACTCCTCACTGCCTCAGTACAACTCCTCCCTTCACCCTGTCTATAGTAACTCCTCACTGCCTCAGTACAACTCCTCCCTTCACTCTGTCTATAGTAACTCCTCACTGCCTCAGTACAACTCCTCCCTTCACTCTGTCTATAGTAACTCTTCACTGCCTCAGTACAACTCCTCCCTTCACTCTGTCTATAGTAACTCCTCACTGCCTCAGTACAACTCCTCCCTTCACTCTGTCTATAGTAACTCCTCACTGCTTCAGTACAACTCCTCCCTTCACTCTGTATATAGTAACTCCTCACTGCCTCAGTACAACTCCTCCCATCACTCTGTCTATACTAACTCCTCACTGCCTCAGTACAACTCCTCCCTTCACTCTGTCTATAGTAACTCCTCACTGCTTCAGTACAACTCCTCCCTTCACTCTGTATATAGTAACTCCTCACTGCCTCAGTACAACTCCTCCCATCACTCTGTCTATACTAACTCCTCACTGCCTCAGTACAACTCCTCCCTTCACTTTGTCTATAGTAACTCCTCACTGCCTCAGTACAACTCCTCCCTTCACCCTGTCTATAGTAACTCCTCACTGCCTCAGTACAACTCCTCCCTTCACTCTGTCTATAGTAACTCCTCACTGCCTCAGTACAACTCCTCCCATCACTCTGTCTATACTAACTCCTCACTGCCTCAGTACAACTCCTCCCTTCACTCTGTCTATAGTAACTCCTCACTGCTTCAGTACAACTCCTCCCTTCACTCTGTCTATACGCCTCTCTGCCTCAGTACAACTCCTCCCTTCACTCTGTCTATAGTAACTCCTCACTGCTTCAGTACAACTCCTCCCTTCACTCTGTCTATAGTAACTCCTCACTGCTTCAGTACACCTCCTCCCTTCACTCTGTCTATACTCCTCACTGCCTCAGTACAACTCCTCCCTTCACTCTGTCTATAGTAACTCCTCACTGCTTCAGTACAACTCCTCCCTTCACTCTGTCTATAGTAACTCCTCACTGCCTCAGTACACCTCCTCCCTTCACTCTGTCTATACTCCTCACTGCCTCAGTACAACTCCTCCCTTCACTCTGTCTATAGTAACTCCTCACTGCCTCAGTAAAAATCCTCCCTTCATTCTATACTCCTCTCTGCCTCAGTACAACTCCTCCCTTCACTCTGACTATACTCCTCACTGCCTCAGTACAACTCCTCCCTTCACTCTGTCTATACTCCTCACTGCCTCAGTACAACTCCTCCCTTCACTCTGTCTATACTCCTCACTGCCTCAGTGCAACTCCTCCCTTCACTCTGTCTATACTCCTCACTGCCTCAGTACAACTCCTCCCTTCACTCTGTCTATACTCCTCACTGCCTCAGTACAACTCCTCCCTTCACTCTGTCTATAGTATCTCCTCACTGCCTCAGTACAACTCCACCCTTCACTCTGTCTATAGTATCTCCTCACTGCCTCAGTACAACTCCTCCCTTCATTCTGTCTATAGTAACTCCTCATTGCCTCAGTACAACTCCTCCCTTCACTCTGTCTATACGCCTCTCTGCCTCAGTACAACTCCTCCCTTCACTCTGTCTATAGTAACTCCTCACTGCCTCAGGACAACTCCACCCTTCACTCTGTCTATAGTAACTCCTCACTGCCTCAGTCCAACTCCTCCCTTCACTCTGTCCATACTCCTCTTTGCCTCAGTACAACTCCTCCCTTTACTCACTATAGTAACTCCTCACTGCCTCAGTACACCTCCTCCCTTCACTCTGTCTATACTCTTCTCTGCCTCAGTACAACTCCTCCCTTCACTCTGTCTATACTTCTCACTGCCTAAGGACAACTCCTCTCTTCACTCTGTCTATAGTAACTCCTCTCTGCCTCAGTACAACTCCTCCCTTCACTCTGTCTATAGTAACTCCTCACTGCCTCAGTACACCTCCTCCCTTCACTCTGTATATACTCCTCACTGCCACAGTACAACTCCTCCCTTCACTCTGTCTATACTCCTCACTGCCTCAGTACAACTCCTCCCTTCACTCTGTCTATAGTAACTCCTCACTGCCTCAGTAAAAATCCTCCCTTCATTCTGTCTATACTCCTCTCTGCCTCAGTACAACTCCTCCCTTCACTCTGTCTATACTCCTCACTGCCTCAGTACAACTCCTCCCGTCACTCTCTATAGTAACTCCTCACTGCCTCAGTACAACACCTCCATTCACTCTGTCTATACTCCTCACTGCCTCAGTACAACTCCTCCCTTCACTCTGTCTATACTATTCTATGCCTCAGTACAACTCCTCCCTTCACTCTGTCTATAGTATCTCCTCTCTGCCTCAGTACAACTCCTCCCGTCACTCTGTCTATACTCCTCACTGCCTCAGTACAACTCCTCCCATCACTCTGTCTATACTCCTCACTGCCTCAGTACAACTCCTACCTTCACTCTCTATTGTAATTTGTCACTGCCTCAGTACAACTCCTCCCTTCACTCTCTGTATACTCCTCTCTGCCTCAGTACAACTCCTCCCTTCGCTCTGTCTATACTCCGCACTGCCTCAGTACAAATCCTCCCTTCACTCTGTCTATAGTAACTCCTCACTGCCTCTGTACAACTCCTCCCTTCACTCTGTCTGTAGTAACTCCGCACTGCCTCAGTACAAATCCTCCCTTCACTCTGTCTATAGTAACTCCTCACTGCCTCTGTACAACTCCTCCCTTCACTCTGTCTATAGTAACTCCTCACTGCCTGAGTACAACTCCTCCCTTCACTCTGTCTATAGTAACTCCTCACTGCCTCAGTACAACTCCTCCCTTCACTCTGTCTATACTCCTCTCTGCCTCAGTACAACTCCTCCCTTCACTCTATCTATACCAACTCCTCACTGCCTCAGTACAACTCCTCCCTTCACTCACTATAGTAACTCCTCACTGCCTCAGTACACCTCCTCCCTTCACTCTGTCTATACTCCTCACTGCCTAAGGACAACTCCTCTCTTCACTCTGTCTATAGTAACTCCTCACTGCCTCAGTACAACACCTCCCTTCACTCTGTCTATACTCCTCACTGCCTCAGTACAACACCTCCCTTCACTCTGTCTATACTCCTCACTGCCTCAGTACAACTCCTCCCTTCACTCTGTCTATAGTAACTCCTCACTGCCTCAGTACAACACCTCCCTTCACTCTGTCTATACTCCTCACTGCCTCTGTACAACTCCTCCCTTCACTCTGTCTATACTCCTCTCTGCCTCAGTACAACTCCTCCCTTCTCTCTGTCTATAGTAACTCCTCACTGCCTCAGTACAACTCCTCCCTTCACTCTGTCTATACTAACTCCTCTCTACCACAGTACAACTCCTCCCTTCACTCTGTATATACTCCTCACTGCCTCAGTACAACTCCTCCCTTCACTCTGTCTATAGTAACTCCTCACTGCCTCAGTACAACTCCTCCCTTCACTCTGTCTGTAGTAACTCCTCACTGCCTCAGTACAACTCCTCCCTTCACTCTGTCTATAGTAACTCCTCACTGCCTCAGTACAGCTCCTCCCTTCACTCTCTATAGTAACTCCTCACTGCCTCAGTACAACTCCTCCCTTCACTCTCTGTATACTCCTCTCTGCCTCAGAACAACTCCTCCCTTCACTCTGTCGATACTCCTCACTGCCTCAGTACAACTCCTCCCTTCACTCTCTGTATACTCCTCTCTGCCTCAGAACAACTCCTCCCTTCACTCTGTCGATACTCCTCACTGCCTCAGTACCACTCCTCCCTTCACTCTCTGTATACTCCTCTCTGCCTCAGAACAACTCCTCATTTCACTCTGTCTATACTCCTCACTGCCTGAGTACAACTCCTCCCTTCACTCTGTCTATAGTAACTCCTCACTGCCTCAGTAGAACTCCACCCTTCACTCTGTCTATAGTAACACCTCACTGCCTCAGTACAACTCCTCCCTTCACTCACTATAGTAACTCCTCACTGCCTCAGTACAACTCCTCCCTTCACTCTGTCTATACTCTTCTCTGCCTCAGTACAACTCCTCCCTTCACTCTGTCTATAGTAACTCCTCACTGCCTCAGTACAACTCCTCCCTTCACTCTGTCTATACTCCTCACTGCCTAAGGACAACTCCTCTCTTCACTCTGTCTATAGTAACTCCTCACTGCCTCAGTACAACACCTCCATTCACTCTGTCTATACTCGTCACTGCCTCAGTACAACTCCTCCCTTCACTCTGTCTATAGTAGCTCCTCACTGCCTCTGTACAACTCCTCCCTTCCCTCTGTCTATACTCCTCTCTGCCTCAGTACAACTCCTCCCTTCTCTCTGTCTATAGTAACTGCTCACTGCCTCAATACAACTCGTCCCTTCACTCTGTCTATACTCCTCTCTGCCTCAGTACAACTCCTCCCTTCACTCTGTCTATAGTAACTCCTCACTGCCTCAGTGCAACTCCTCCCTTCACTCTGTCTATACTCCTCACTGCCTCAGTACAACTCCTCCCTTCACTCTGTCTATACGCCTCTCTGCCTCAGTACAACTCCTCCCTTCACTCTGTCTATACTCCTCTCTGCCTCAGTACAACTCATCCCTACACTCTGTCTATACTCCTCACTGCCTCAGTACAACTCCTCCCGTCACTCTGTCTATACTCCTCACTTCCTCAGTACAACTCCTCCCGTCACTCTGTCTATACTCCTCACTGCCTCAGTACAACTTCTCCCTTCACTCTCTATAGTAAATTGTCACTGCCTCAGTACAACTCCACCCTTCACTCTCTGTATACTCCTCTCTGCCTCAGTACAACTCCTCCCTTCACTCTGTCTATACTCCTCACTGCCTCAGTACAACTCCTCCCTTCACTCTGTCTATAGTAACTCCTCACTGCCTCAGTACAACTCCTCCCTTCACTCTGTCTATACTCCTCACTGCCTCAGTACAACTCCTCCCTTCACTCTGTCTATAGTAACTCCTCACTGCCTCAGTACAACTCCTCCCTTCACTCTGTCTATAGTAACTCCTCACTGCCTCAGTACAACTCCACCCTTCACTCTGTCTATAGTAACTCCTCACTGCCTCAGTCCAACTCCTCCCTTCACTCTGTCCATACTCCTCTTTGCCTCAGTTCATCTCCTCCATTCACTCACTATAGTAACTCCTCACTGCCTCAGTACACCTCCTCCCTTCACTCTGTCTATACTCTTCTCTGCCTCAGTACAACTCCTCCCTTCACTCTGTCTATAGTATCTCCTCACTGCCTCAGTACAACTCGTCCCTTCACTCTGTCTATACTCCTCTCTGACTCAGTACAACTCCTCCCTTCACTCTGTCTATAGTAACTCCTCACTGCCTCAGTACAACTCCTCCCTTCACTCTGTCTATACTCCTCACTGCCTCAGTACAACTCCTCCCATCACTCTGTCTATACTAACTCCTCACTGCCTCAGTACAACTCCTCCCTTCACTCTGTCTATAGTAACTCCTCACTGCCTCAGTACAACTCCTCCCTTCACCCTGTCTATAGTAACTCCTCACTGCCTCAGTACAACTCCTCCCTTCACTCTGTCTATAGTAACTCCTCACTGCTTCAGTACAACTCCTCCCTTCACTCTGTCTATAGTAACTCCTCACTGCTTCTGTACACCTCCTCCCTTCACTCTGTATATACTCCTCACTGCCACAGTACAACTCCTCCCTTCACTCTGTCTATACTCCTCACTGCCTCAGTACAACTCCTCCCTTCACTCTGTCTATAGTAACTCCTCACTGCCTCAGTAAAAATCCTCCCTTCATTCTGTCTATACTCCTCTCTGCCTCAGTACAACTCCTCCCTTCACTCTGACTATACTCCTCACTGCCTCAGTACAACTCCTCCCTTCACTCTGTCTATACTCCTCACTGCCTCAGTACAACTCCTCCCTTCACTCTGTCTATACTCCTCACTGCCTCAGTACAACTCCTCCCTTCACTCTGTCTATACTCCTCACTGCCTCAGTGCAACTCCTCCCTTCACTCTGTCTATACTCCTCACTGCCTCAGTACAACTCCTCCCTTCACTCTGTCTATACTCCTCACTGCCTCAGTACAACTCCTCCCTTCACTCTGTCTATACTCCTCACTGCCTCAGTACAACTCCTCCCTTCACTCTGTCTATACTCCTCACTGCCTCAGTACAACTCCACCCTTCACTCTGTCTATAGTATCTCCTCACTGCCTCAGTACAACTCCTCCCTTCATTCTGTCTATAGTAACTCCTCACTGCCTCAGTACAACTCCTCCCTTCACTCTGTCTATACGCCTCTCTGCCTCAGTACAACTCCTCCCTTCACTCTGTCTATAGTAACTCCTCACTGCCTCAGGACAACTCCACCCTTCACTCTGTCTATAGTAACTCCTCACTGCCTCAGTCCAACTCCTCCCTTCACTCTGTCCATACTCCTCTTTGCCTCAGTACAACTCCTCCCTTCACTCACTATAGTAACTCCTCACTGCCTCAGTACACCTCCTCCCTTCACTCTGTCTATAGTAACTCCTCACTGCCTCAGTACAACTCCACCCGTCACTCTGTCTATACTCCTCACTGCCTAAGGACAACTCCTCTCTTCACTCTGTCTATAGTAACTCCTCACTGCCTCAGTACAACTCCTCCCGTCACTCTGTCTATTCTCCTCACTGCCTCAGTACAACTCCTCCCTTCACTCTCTATTGTAATTTGTCACTGCCTCAGTACAACTCCTCCCTTCACTCTCTGTATACTCCTCTCTGCCTCAGTACAACTCCTCCCTTCACTCTGTCGATACTCCTCACTGCCTCAGTACAACTCCTCCCTTCGCTCTGTCTATACTCCTCACTGCCTCAGTACAACTCCTCCCTTCACTCTGTCTATAGTAACTCCTCACTGCCTCAGTCCAACTCCTCCCTTCACTCTATCTATACCAACTCCTCACTGCCTCAGTACAACTCCTCCCTTCACTCACTATAGTAACTCCTCACTGCCTCAGTACAACTCCTCGCTTCACTCTGTCTATAGTAACTCCTCACTGCCTCAGTACAACTCCACCCTTCACTCTGTCTATAGTAACTCCTCACTGCCTCAGTCCAACTCCTCCCTTCACTCTATCTATACCAACTCCTCACTGCCTCAGTACAACTCCTCCCTTCACTCACTATAGTAACTCCTCACTGCCTCAGTACAACTCCTCCCTTCACTCTGTCTATACTCCTCACTGCCTCAGTACAACTCCTCCCTTCACTCTGTCTATAGTAACTCCTCACTGCCTCAGTACAACTCCACCCTTCACTCTGTCTATAGTAACTCCTCACTGCCTCAGTCCAACTCCTCCCTTCACTCTGTCCATACTCCTCTTTGCCTCAGTTCATCTCCTCCCTTCACTCACTATAGTAACTCTTCACTGCCTCAGTACACCTCCTCCCTTCACTCTGTCTATACTCTTCTCTGCCTCAGTACAACTCCTCCCTTCACTCTGTCTATAGTATATCCTCACTGCCTCAGTACAACTCGTCCCTTCACTCTGTCTATACTCCTCTCTGACTCAGTACAACTCCTCCCTTCACTCTGTCTATAGTAACTCCTCACTGCCTCAGTACAACTCCTCCCTTCACTCTGTCTATAGTAACTCCTCACTGCCTTAGTACAACTCCTCCCTTCACTCTGTCTATCGTAACTCCTCACTGCCTCTGTACAACTCCTCCCTTCACACTGTCTGTAGTAACTCCTCACTGCCTCAGTACAACTCCTCCCTTCACTCTGTCTATACTAACTCCTCACTGCCTCAGTACAACTCCTCCCTTCACTCTGTCTATAGTAACTCCTCACTGCCTCAGTACAACTCCTCCCTTCACTCTGTCTATAGTAACTCCTCACTGCCTCAGTACAACTCCTCCCTTCACTCTGTCTATACTCCTCACTGCCTCAGTACAACTCCTCCCTTCACCCTGTCTATAGTAACTCCTCACTGCCTCAGTACAACTCCTCCCTTCACCCTGTCTATAGTAACTCCTCACTGCCTCAGTACAACTCCTCCCTTCACTCTGTCTATAGTAACTCCTCACTGCCTCAGTACAACTCCTCCCTTCACTCTGTCTATAGTAACTCTTCACTGCCTCAGTACAACTCCTCCCTTCACTCTGTCTATAGTAACTCCTCACTGCCTCAGTACAACTCCTCCCTTCACTCTGTCTATAGTAACTCCTCACTGCTTCAGTACAACTCCTCCCTTCACTCTGTATATAGTAACTCCTCACTGCCTCAGTACAACTCCTCCCATCACTCTGTCTATACTAACTCCTCACTGCCTCAGTACAACTCCTCCCTTCACTCTGTCTATAGTAACTCCTCACTGCTTCAGTACAACTCCTCCCTTCACTCTGTATATAGTAACTCCTCACTGCCTCAGTACAACTCCTCCCATCACTCTGTCTATACTAACTCCTCACTGCCTCAGTACAACTCCTCCCTTCACTTTGTCTATAGTAACTCCTCACTGCCTCAGTACAACTCCTCCCTTCACCCTGTCTATAGTAACTCCTCACTGCCTCAGTACAACTCCTCCCTTCACTCTGTCTATAGTAACTCCTCACTGCCTCAGTACAACTCCTCCCATCACTCTGTCTATACTAACTCCTCACTGCCTCAGTACAACTCCTCCCTTCACTCTGTCTATAGTAACTCCTCACTGCTTCAGTACAACTCCTCCCTTCACTCTGTCTATACGCCTCTCTGCCTCAGTACAACTCCTCCCTTCACTCTGTCTATAGTAACTCCTCACTGCTTCAGTACAACTCCTCCCTTCACTCTGTCTATAGTAACTCCTCACTGCTTCAGTACACCTCCTCCCTTCACTCTGTCTATACTCCTCACTGCCTCAGTACAACTCCTCCCTTCACTCTGTCTATAGTAACTCCTCACTGCTTCAGTACAACTCCTCCCTTCACTCTGTCTATAGTAACTCCTCACTGCCTCAGTACACCTCCTCCCTTCACTCTGTCTATACTCCTCACTGCCTCAGTACAACTCCTCCCTTCACTCTGTCTATAGTAACTCCTCACTGCCTCAGTAAAAATCCTCCCTTCATTCTATACTCCTCTCTGCCTCAGTACAACTCCTCCCTTCACTCTGACTATACTCCTCACTGCCTCAGTACAACTCCTCCCTTCACTCTGTCTATACTCCTCACTGCCTCAGTACAACTCCTCCCTTCACTCTGTCTATACTCCTCACTGCCTCAGTGCAACTCCTCCCTTCACTCTGTCTATACTCCTCACTGCCTCAGTACAACTCCTCCCTTCACTCTGTCTATACTCCTCACTGCCTCAGTACAACTCCTCCCTTCACTCTGTCTATAGTATCTCCTCACTGCCTCAGTACAACTCCACCCTTCACTCTGTCTATAGTATCTCCTCACTGCCTCAGTACAACTCCTCCCTTCATTCTGTCTATAGTAACTCCTCATTGCCTCAGTACAACTCCTCCCTTCACTCTGTCTATACGCCTCTCTGCCTCAGTACAACTCCTCCCTTCACTCTGTCTATAGTAACTCCTCACTGCCTCAGGACAACTCCACCCTTCACTCTGTCTATAGTAACTCCTCACTGCCTCAGTCCAACTCCTCCCTTCACTCTGTCCATACTCCTCTTTGCCTCAGTACAACTCCTCCCTTTACTCACTATAGTAACTCCTCACTGCCTCAGTACACCTCCTCCCTTCACTCTGTCTATACTCTTCTCTGCCTCAGTACAACTCCTCCCTTCACTCTGTCTATACTTCTCACTGCCTAAGGACAACTCCTCTCTTCACTCTGTCTATAGTAACTCCTCTCTGCCTCAGTACAACTCCTCCCTTCACTCTGTCTATAGTAACTCCTCACTGCCTCAGTACACCTCCTCCCTTCACTCTGTATATACTCCTCACTGCCACAGTACAACTCCTCCCTTCACTCTGTCTATACTCCTCACTGCCTCAGTACAACTCCTCCCTTCACTCTGTCTATAGTAACTCCTCACTGCCTCAGTAAAAATCCTCCCTTCATTCTGTCTATACTCCTCTCTGCCTCAGTACAACTCCTCCCTTCACTCTGTCTATACTCCTCACTGCCTCAGTACAACTCCTCCCGTCACTCTCTATAGTAACTCCTCACTGCCTCAGTACAACACCTCCATTCACTCTGTCTATACTCCTCACTGCCTCAGTACAACTCCTCCCTTCACTCTGTCTATACTATTCTATGCCTCAGTACAACTCCTCCCTTCACTCTGTCTATAGTATCTCCTCTCTGCCTCAGTACAACTCCTCCCGTCACTCTGTCTATACTCCTCACTGCCTCAGTACAACTCCTCCCATCACTCTGTCTATACTCCTCACTGCCTCAGTACAACTCCTACCTTCACTCTCTATTGTAATTTGTCACTGCCTCAGTACAACTCCTCCCTTCACTCTCTGTATACTCCTCTCTGCCTCAGTACAACTCCTCCCTTCGCTCTGTCTATACTCCGCACTGCCTCAGTACAAATCCTCCCTTCACTCTGTCTATAGTAACTCCTCACTGCCTCTGTACAACTCCTCCCTTCACTCTGTCTGTAGTAACTCCGCACTGCCTCAGTACAAATCCTCCCTTCACTCTGTCTATAGTAACTCCTCACTGCCTCTGTACAACTCCTCCCTTCACTCTGTCTATAGTAACTCCTCACTGCCTGAGTACAACTCCTCCCTTCACTCTGTCTATAGTAACTCCTCACTGCCTCAGTACAACTCCTCCCTTCACTCTGTCTATACTCCTCTCTGCCTCAGTACAACTCCTCCCTTCACTCTATCTATACCAACTCCTCACTGCCTCAGTACAACTCCTCCCTTCACTCACTATAGTAACTCCTCACTGCCTCAGTACACCTCCTCCCTTCACTCTGTCTATACTCCTCACTGCCTAAGGACAACTCCTCTCTTCACTCTGTCTATAGTAACTCCTCACTGCCTCAGTACAACACCTCCCTTCACTCTGTCTATACTCCTCACTGCCTCAGTACAACACCTCCCTTCACTCTGTCTATACTCCTCACTGCCTCAGTACAACTCCTCCCTTCACTCTGTCTATAGTAACTCCTCACTGCCTCAGTACAACACCTCCCTTCACTCTGTCTATACTCCTCACTGCCTCTGTACAACTCCTCCCTTCACTCTGTCTATACTCCTCTCTGCCTCAGTACAACTCCTCCCTTCTCTCTGTCTATAGTAACTCCTCACTGCCTCAGTACAACTCCTCCCTTCACTCTGTCTATACTAACTCCTCTCTACCACAGTACAACTCCTCCCTTCACTCTGTATATACTCCTCACTGCCTCAGTACAACTCCTCCTTCACTCTGTCTATAGTAACTCCTCACTGCCTCAGTACAACTCCTCCCTTCACTCTGTCTGTAGTAACTCCTCACTGCCTCAGTACAACTCCTCCCTTCACTCTGTCTATAGTAACTCCTCACTGCCTCAGTACAGCTCCTCCCTTCACTCTCTATAGTAACTCCTCACTGCCTCAGTACAACTCCACCCTTCACTCTGTCTATAGTAACTCCTCACTGCCTCAGTACAACTCCTCCCTTCACTCTGTCTATACTCCTCACTGCCTCAGTACAACTCCTCCCTTCACTCTGTCTATAGTAACTCCTCACTGCCTCAGTACAACTCCTCCCTTCACTCTGTCTATACTCCTCACTGCCTCAGTACAACTCCTCCCTTCACTCTGTCTATACTCCTCACTGCCTCAGTACAACTCACCCTTCACATCTGTCTATAGTAACTCCTCACTGCCTCAGTACAACTCCTCCCTTCACTCAGTCTATACTCCTCACTACCTCAGTACAACTCCTCCCTTCACTCTGTCTATATTCCTCACTGCCTCAGTACAACTCATCCCTACACTCTGTCTATACTCCTCACTGCCACAGTACAACTCCTCCCGTCACTCTGTCTATACTCCTCACTGCCTCAGTACAACTCCTCCCTTCACTCTGTCTATACTCCTCACTGCCCTCAGTACAACTCCTCACTTCACTCTGTCTATACTCCTCTCTGCCTCAGTACAACTCCTCCCTTCACTCTGTCTATACTCTCACTGCCTCAGTACAACTCCTCCCTTCACTCTGTCTATAGTAACTCCTCACTGCCTCAGTACAACTCCTCCCTTCACTCTGTCTATACTCCTCACTACCTCAGTACAACTCCGCCCTTCACTCTGTCTATACTCCTCACTACCTCAGTATAACTCCTCCCTTCACTCTGTCTATACTCCTCACTGCCTCAGTACAACTCCTCCCTTCACTCTGTCTATACTCCTCACTACCTCAGTACAACTCCTCCCTTCACTCTGTCTATACTCCTCACTACCTCAGTATAACTCCTCCCTTCACTCTGTCTATACTCCTCACTGCCTCAGTACAACTCCTCCCTTCACTCTGTCTATAGTAACCTCACTGCTCAGTACAACTCCTCCCTTCACTCTGTCTATAGTAACTCCTCACTGCATCAATACAACTCCTCCCTTCACTCTGTCTATAGTAACTCCTCACTGCCTCAGTACAACTCCACCCTTCACTCTGCCTATACTCCTCTCTGCCTCAGTACAACTCCTCCCTTCACTCTGTCTATACTCTTCACTGCCTCAGTACAACTCCTCCCTTCACTCTGTATATACTCTCTCACTGCCTCAGTACAACTCCTCCCTTCACTCTGTCTATAGTAACTCCTCACTGCCTCAGTACAACTCCTCCCTTCACTCTGTCTATAGTAACTCCTCACTGCATCAATACAACTCCTCCCTTCACTCTGTCTATAGTAACTCCTCACTGACTCAGTACAACTCCTCCCTTCACTCTGCCTATACTCCTCTCTGCCGCAGTACAACTCCTCCCTTCACTCTGTCTATACTCCTCACTGCCTCAGTACAACTCCTCCCTTCACTCTGTATATACTCCTCACTGCCTCAGTACAACTCTCCCTTCACTCTGTCTATACTCCTCTCTGCCTCAGTACACCTCCTCCCTTCACTCTGTCCATACTCCTCACTGCCTAGTACAACTCCTCCCTTCACTCTGTCTATACTCCTCACTGCCTCAGTTCAACTCCTCCCTTCACTCTGTCTGTACTCCTCACTGCCTCAGTACAACTCCTCCCTTCACTCTGTCTATACTCCTCTCTGCCTCAGTACAACTCCTCCCTTCACTCTGTCTATAGTAACTCCTCACTGCCTCAGTACAACTCCTCCCTTCACTCTGTCTATACTCCTCACTGCCTCAGTACAACTCCTCCCTTCACTCTGTCTATAGTAACTCCACACTGCCTCTGTACAACTCCTCCCTTCACCTCTGTCTATAGTAACTCCTACCTGCCTCAGTACAACTCCTCCCTTCACTCTGTCTATAGTAACTCCTCACTGCCTCAGTACAACTCCTCCCTTCACTCTGTCTATACTCCTCACTGCCTCAGTACAACTCCTCCCTTCACTCTGTCTATAGTAACTCCTCACTGCCTCAGTACAACTCCTCCCTCTCACTCTGTCTATACTCCTCACTGCCTCAGTAAAACTCCTCACTTCACTCTGTCTATAGTAACTCCTCACTGCCTTAGTACAACTCCTCCCTTCACTCTGTCTATACTCTCACTACCTCAGTACAACTCCGCCCTTCACTCTGTCTATACTCCTCACTACCTCAGTATAACTCCTCCCTTCACTCTGTCTATACTCCTCACTGCCTCAGTACAACTCCTCCCTTCACTCTGTCTATACTCCTCACTACCTCAGTACAACTCCTCCCTTCACTCTGTCTATACTCCTCACTACCTCAGTATAACTCCTCCCTTCACTCTGTCTATACTCATCACTGCCTCTGTACAACTCCTCCCTTCACTCTGTCTATACTCCTCACTACCTCAGTATAACTCCTCCCTTCACTCTGTCTATAGTAACTCCTCACTGCCTCAATACAACTCCTCCCTTCACTCTGTCTATAGTAACTCCTCACTGCCTCAGTACAACTCCTCCCTTCACTCTGTCTATAGTAACTCCTCACTGCCTCAGTACAACTCCTCCCTTCACTCTGTCTATACTCCTCACTGCCTCAGTGCAACTCCTCACTTCTCTCTGTCTATACTCCTCATTGCCTCAGTACAACTCCTCCCTTCACACTGTCTATAGTAACTCCTCACTGCCTCAGTACAACTCCTCCCTTCACTCTGTCTATAGTAACTCCTCACTGCCTCAGTACAACTCCTCCCTTCACTCTGTCTATAGTAACTCCACACTGCCTCTGTACAACTCCTCCCTTCACTCTGTCTATAGTAACTCCTCACTGCCTCAGTACAACTCCTCCCTTCACTCTGTCTATAGTAACTCCTCACTGCCTCAGTACAACTCCTCCCTTCACTCTGTCTATACTCCTCACTGCCTCAGTACAACTCCTCCCTTCACTCTGTCTATACTCCTCACTGCCTCAGTAAAACTCCTCACTTCACTCTGTCTATAGTAACTCCTCACTGCCTTAGTACAACTCCTTCCTTCACTCTGGCTATAGTAACTCCTCACTGCCTTAGTACATCTCCTCCCTTCACTCTGTCTATACTCCTCTCTCCCTCAGTACAACTCCTCCCTTCACTCTGTCTATAGTAACTCCTCACTCCCTCAGTACAACTCCTCCCTTCACTCTGTCTATAGTAACTCCTCACTGCCTCTGTACAACTCCTCCCTTCACTCTGTCTATAGTAACTCCTCACTGCCTTAGTACAACTCCTCCCTTCACTCTGTCTATTCTCCTCTCTGCCACAGTACAACACCTCCCTTCACTCTGTCTATAGTAACTCCTCACTGCCTTAGTACAACTCCTCCCTTCACTTTGTGTATATGCCTCTCTGCCTCAGTACAACTCCTCCCTTCACTCTTATAGTAACTCCTCACTGCCTCAGTACAACTCCTCCCTTCACTCTGTCTATACTCCTCACTGCCTCAGTACAACTCCTCCCTTCACTCTGTCTATAGTAACTCCTCACTGCCTCAGTACAACTCCTCCCTTCACTCTCTCTATAGTAACTCCTCACTGCCTCAGTACAACTCCTCCCTTCACTCTCTCTATAGTAACTCCTCACTGCCTCAGTACAACTCCTCCCTTCACTCTGTCTATAGTAACTCCTCACTGCCTTAGTACAACTCCTTCCTTCACTCTGACTATACTCCTCACTGCCTCAGTACAACTCCTCCCTTCACTCTGTCTATAGTAACTCCTCACTGCCTCAGTACAACTCCTCCCTTCGCTCTGTCTATAGTAACTCCTCACTGCCTTAGTACAACTCCTTCCTTCACTCTGACTATACTCCTCACTGCCTCAGTACAACTCCTCCCTTCACTCTCTATAGTAACTCCTCACTGCCTCAGTACAACTCCTCCCTTCACTCTGTCTATAGTAACTCCTCACTGCCTCAGTACAACTCCTCCCTTCACTCTGTCTATAGTAACTCCTCACTGCCTCAGTACAACTCCTCCCTTCACTCTGTCTATACTCCTCTCTGCCTCAGTACAACTCCTCCCTTCACTCGGTCTATAGTAACTCCTCCCTGCCTCAGTACAACTCCTCCCTTCACTCTGTCCACAGTAACTCCTCACTGCCTTAGCACAACACCTCCCTTCACTCTGTCTATACTCCTCTCTTCCTCAGTACAACTCCTCCCTTCACTCCGTCTATAGTAACTCCTCACTGCCTCAGTACAACTCCTCCCTTCACTCTGTCTATAGTAACTCCTCACTGCCTTAGTACAGCTCCTCCCTTCACTCTGTCTATAGTAACTCCTCACTGCCTCTGTACAACTCCTCCCTTCACTCTGTCTATACTATTCTATGCCTCAGTACAACTCCTCCCTTCACTCTGTCTATACTCCTCTCTGCCTCAGTACAACTCCTCCCTTCACTCTGTCTATAGTAACTCCTCACTGCCTCAGTACAACTCCTCCCTTCACTCTGTCTATTGTAACAACTCACTGCCTCAGTACAACTCCTCCCTTCACTCTGTCTATTGTAACTCCTCACTGCCTTAGTACAACTCCTCCCTTCACTCTGTCTATACTCCTCACTGCCTCAGTACAACTCCTCCCTTCACTCTGTCTATACTCCTCACTGCCTCAGTACAACTCCTCCCTTCACTCTGTCTATACTCCTCACTGCCTCAATACAACTCCTCCCTTCACTCTGTCTATACTCCTCACTGCCTCAGTACAACTCCTCCCTTCACTCTGTCTATACTCCTCACTGCCTCAATACAACTCCTCCCTTCACTCTGTCTATATTCCTCTCTACCTCAGTACAACTCCTCCCTTCACTCTGTCTATACTCCTCTCTGCCTCAGTACAACTCCTCCCTTCACTCTGTCTATACTCCTCTCTGCCTCAGTACAACTCCTCCCGTCACTCTGTCTATACTCCTCACTGCCTCAGTACAACTCTTCCCTTCACTCTGTCTATCCTCCTCACTGCCACAGTACAACTCCTCCCTTCACTCTGTCTATACTCCTCTCTGCCTCAGTACAACTCCTCCCTTCACTCTGTCTATACTCCTCACTGCCTCAGTACAACTCCTCCCTTCACTCTGTCTATAGTAACTCCTCACTGCCTCAGTACAACTCCTCCCTTCACTCTGTCTATACTCCTCACTGCCTCAGTACAACTCCTCCCTTCACTCTGTCTATACTCCTCTCTGCCTCAGTACAACTCCTCCCTTCACTCTGTCTATAGTAACTCCTCACTGCCTCAGTACAACTCCTCCCTTCACTCTGTCTATACTCCTCTCTGCCTCTGTACAACTCCTCCCTTTACTCTGTCTATAGTAACTCCTCACTGCCTCAGTACAACTCCTCCCTTCACTCTGTCTATAGTAACTCCTCACTGCCTCAGTACAACTCCTCCCTTCACTCTGTCTATAGTAACTCCTCACTGCCTCAGTACAACTCCTCCCTTCACTCTGTCTATACTCCTCACTGCCTCAGTACAACTCCTCCCTTCACTCTGTCTATACTCCTCTCTGCCTCAGTACAACTCCTCCCTTCACTCTGTCTATACTCCTCACTGCCTCAGTACAACTCCTCCCTTCACTCTGTCTATACTCCTCTCTGCCTCAGTACAACTCCTCCCTTCACTCTGTCTATACTCCTCTCTGCCTCACTACAACTCCTCCCTTCACTCTGTCTATACTCCTATCTGCCTCAGTACAACTCCTCCCTTCACTCTGTCTATACTCCTCACTGCCTCAGTGCAACTCCTCCCTTCACTCTGTCTATACTCCTCTCTGCCTCAGTACAACTCCTCCCTTCACTCTGTCTATAGTAACTCCTCACTGCCTCAGTACAACTCCTCCCTTCACTCTGACTATAGTAACTCCTCACTGCTTCAGTACAACTCCTCCCTTCACTCTGTCTATAGTAACTCCTCTCTGCCTGAGTACAACTCCTCCCTTCACTCTGTCTATAGTAACTCCTCACTGCCTCAGTACAACTCCTCCCTTCACTCTGTGTATATGCCTCTCTGCCTCAGTACAACTCCTCCCTTCACTCTGTGTATACTCCTCACTGCCTCAGTACAACTCCTCCCTTCACTCTGTCTATAGTAACTCCTCACTGCCTCAGTACAACTCCTCCCTTCATTCTGTCTATAGTAACTCCTCACTGCTTCAGTACAACTCCTCCCTTCAATCTGTCTATAGTAACTCCTCACTGCCTCAGTGCAACTCCTCCCTTCACTCTGTCTATAGTAACTCCTCACTGCCTCAATACAACTCCTCCCTTCACTCTGTCTATACTCCTCACTGCCTCAGTACAACTCCTCCCTTCACTCTGTCTATACTCCTCTCTGCCTCAGTACAACTCCTCCCGTCACTCTGTCTATACTCCTCACTGCCTCAGTACAACTCCTCCCTTCACTCTGTCTATAGTAACTCCTCACTGCCTCAGTGCAACTCCTCCCTTCACTCTGTCTATACTCCTCTCTGCCTCAGTACAACTCCTCCCTTCACTCTGTCTATAGTAACTCCTCACTGCCTCAGTACAACTCCCTCCCCTTCACTCTGTCTATAGTAACTCCTCACTGCCTCAGTGCAACTCCTCCCTTCACTCTGTCTATAGTAACTCCTCACTGCCTCAATACAACTCCTCCCTTCACTCTGTCTATAGTAACTCCTCACTGCCTCAGTACAACTCCTCCCTTCAATCTGTCTATAGTAACTCCTCACTGCCTCAGTACAACTCCTCCCTTCACTCTGTCTATACTCCTCACTGCCTCAGTACAACTCCTCCCTTCACTCTGTCTATACTCCCTTCTGCCTCAGTACAACTCCTCCCTTCACTCTGTCTATACTCCTCTCTGCCTCAGTACAACTCCTCCCTTCACTCTGTCTATAGTAACTCCTCACAGTACAACTCCTCCCTTCACTCTGTCTACACTCCTCACTGCCTCAGTACAACTCCTCCCTTAACTCTGTCTACACTCCTCACTGCCTCAGTACAACTCCTCCCTTCACTCTGTCTATAGTAACTCCTCACTGCCTCAGTACAACTCCTCCCTTCACTCTGTCTATACTCCTCTCTGCCTCAGTACAACTCCTCCCTTCACTCTGTCTATAGTAACTCCTCACTGCCTCAGTACAACTCCTCCCTTCACTCTGTCTATACTCCTCACTGCCTCAGTACAACTCCTCCCTTCACTCTGTCTATAGTAACTCCTCACTGCCTCAGTACAACTCCTCCCTTCACTCTGTCTATAGTAACTCCTCACTGCCTCAGTACAACTCCTCCCTTCACTCTGTCTATACTCCTCACTGCCTCAGTGCAACTCCTCCCTTCACTCTGTCTATAGTAACTCCTCTCTGCCTCAGTACAACTCCTCCCTTCACTCTGTCTATACTCCTCACTGCCTCAGTGCAACTCCTCCCTTCACTCTGTCTATCCTCCTCTCTGCCTCAGTACAACTCCTCCCTTAACTCTGTCTATAGTAACTCCTCACTGCCTCAGTGCAACTCCTCCCTTCACTCTGTCTATCCTCCTCTCTGCCTCAGTACAACTCCTCCCTTCACTCTGTCTATAATAACTCCTCACTGCCTCAGTACAACTCCTCCCTTCACTCTGTCTATACTCCTCTCTGCCTCAGTACAACTCCTCCCTTCACTCTGTCTATAGTAACTCCTCACTGCCTCAGTACAACTCTCCCTTCATTCTGTCTATACTCCTCACTGCCTCAGTGCAACTCCTCCCTTCACTCTGTCTATAGTAACTCCTCTCTGCCTCAGTACAACTCCTCCCTTCACTCTGTCTATACTCCTCACTGCCTCAGTGCAACTCCTCCCTTCACTCTGTCTATCCTCCTCTCTGCCTCAGTACAACTCCTCCCTTAACTCTGTCTATAGTAACTCCTCACTGCCTCAGTACAACTCCTCCCTTCACTCTGTCTATACTCCTCTCTGCCTCAGTACAACTCCTCCCTTCACTCTGTCTATAGTAACTCCTCACTGCCTCAGTACAACTCCTCCCTTCACTCTGTCTATACTCCTCACTGCCTCAGTGCAACTCCTCCCTTCACTCTGTCTATACTCCTCTCTGCCTCTGTACAACTCCTCCCTTCACTCTGTCTATAGTAACTCTCACTGCCACAGTACAACTCCTCCCTTCACTCTGTCTATCCTCCTCTCTGCCTCAGTACAACTCCTCCCTTCTCTCTGTCTATAGTAACTCCTCACTGCCTCAGTACAACTCCTCCCTTCACTCTGTCTATACTCCTCTCTGCGTCAGTACAACTCCTCCCTTCACTCTGTCTATAGTAACTCCTCACTGCCTCAGTACAACTCCTCCCTTCACTCTGTCTATACTCCTCTCTGCGTCAGTACAACTCCTCCCTTCACTCTGTCTATAGTAACTCCTCTCTGCCTCAGTACAACTCCTCCCTTCACTCCGCCGATTCCATCTATAGTAAATCCTCACTGTGTGCATCCAGCGTGACGGTGGACAAACCCACGTGCAGGACACGGGCACAGAGTCAGGAGGCATTAATGACATAGCGAGCGTGGAATCAGTATCCAGGAGCGATGCTAGACTTATAACAAGCAGCCCTAAGAACCATGAAACACAGTTATTCACACCGGAGTCAACCAACAAACTGGCAGCTCCTTGTTGTGGTCACGGGGTTTTTATACTGCATTTGCTGATGGAAAGCAAGTGTTTGTAGTTATTCGAACCTGGGAATGATTGGAACTAAACGAGGTTATGGAGGCCCAATTCCTGAGGTAAATAGCCAGGTGGGTGATTGCCAGACGGGACCATGTCAGTACCCTTCCCTCAACAGGAACCTCCCAGCGATCCTCCAGGCCTGTCTGGATGGTCCTGATGAAAATCCTGGATAAGGGCAGGTTCTATGATGAAGGAGCGGGGGACCCAGGAACACTGTTCTGGACTGTACCTTTCCCAGTCTACCAGGTATTGAAAACCCCTGCCCATACAGCGCACATCCAGTCTTCTTCGGACGGTGTATGCTGGATGGTTTTCGATGATACGGGCAGGTGGGGGAGTCTCAGCCGGGGGCATAAGGGGCTGACAAAAACTGGCTTTAACTGGGAACCATGGGAAGTCGTGGATGTGCATAGGTTTTGGCAGTTTTAGGCGGACCGCTGCGGGATTGATAACACTTTCGACCTTGAATGGTCCCCGGAAGTGAGGGACGAGTTTCTTATGCTCATTCTTGAGTGGGATGTCCTTGCATGAAAGCTACACCATCTGCCCCGGTTGGTACTCAGGCACCAGTGTCGGTCAGCCATCTTCTTATTGCATTTTGCTGATCTGAGTAAGGCCGTGCGTGTCTCCTCCCAGACCTTAAGGCACCGATTGATATGGTCCTGAACCAATGGTACCACAATCTCCTCTTCCTGCGCAGGGAACAGCGGGGGTTGGTACCCCAGGGAACACTCGAATGGAGACCTTCCAATGGCAGAGCTCACCAGAGAGTTGTGGGCGTACTCAGCCCACCGGGGTGGTCGCTCCAGGTGACGGGTTGTTCGCCATTACATAACGTAGCGTCGCCTCCAGGTCTTGGTTGACCCGTTCCGTCTGCCCGTTCGTCTGGGGGTGGAAGCTGGATGACCGATGCACCTAAGGCTTGACCAAAGGCCTTCCAAACATGTGAGATGAACTGGGGACCTTGATCGGAGACGATATCTGCAGGGATTCCATGGAGGCAGAAGACATGGCGGACGAGAAGATCTGCGGTTTCTTGAGAGGAAGCGAGTTTAGGGAGGGCTACGAAGTGCGCCGCCTTGGAGAACCGGGCTACCACGGTGAGTACGGTGCTGTTCCCATGTGAAGCGGGGTAGACTGGCGACAAAGTCTAAGGCGATGTGCGACCAGGGACAACCAGGGACAGGTAGGGGACTAAGTAACCCCCCAGGTGGCTGATGAGAGGCTTTTCCCACAGATGGAACGTGCCGAGACATAGGAAGGGGTATCCGCCTCCATGGACGGCCAGCAAAAGTGCTTTTCCAGGAGTTCTAGTGTCCAATCACTCCTGGGGTGGCAGGCGAACTGAGACGTGTGCCCCCATTGGAGAATCTGAGGCCTGACGGAAATGGGCACATACAGGCGATCACCGGGTCCATTGCCGGGGTCGGGGTCATCCTGTTGGGCTTCTTTTACTTTGGACTCGATCTCCCAAGTGAGGGTGGCGACCACGCAGGGTGGTGGGAGGATAGTCCCTGGGCTGGAAGTGCCCTCCTTGGAGTCGTATTGGCGGGAGAGCACGTCTGGCTTCCCCTCATTGGACCCTGGACGATATGTGAAGGAAAAATTGAACCATCCAAAAAATAATGCCCAACGGGCCTGGCGGAAGTTCAAACATTTAGCATTCTGAATATACCCCAGGTTTTTATGATCAGTCCCTACCACAAACAGTTGTTCCGCCCCCTCCAGCCAGTGCCTCCATTCTTCCAATGTTAGTTTAACCGCCAGGAGTTCCCGATTCCCCACGTTGTAATTCCGCTCGGTGGGAGACAGTCGATGAGAATAGAAGGCGCAGGGGAGAAGCTTTTCGTCCGAACTTAATTGTTGGGACAGGACTGCTCCTATCCCAGAGTCAGAGACGTCCACCTCGACAACGAATTGACGGGCTGGGTCCAGATGGACCAGGATGGGAGCGGTTTGAAACGTCTCTTCAGGTTGGTGAACGTCAACTCAGCTTTGGAGTCCCAACAGAAGGGGGTAGTAGGCAAGGTAAGCTTATTAATGGGGGGCCGTCACTTGACTGTAGTCTCTGATAAATCGGCGGTAGAAGTTTGCAAATCACAGGAATTGTTTAAGTTGTTTGCGTGTCGTGGGCCTAGGCCATTCCTCCAATGCCCGGGTCTTCTCGGGGTCTTCTCTCACCTGCCCGCTCTCGATGATATAACCCAGGAAGCTGACCAAAGGAACGTGGAACTCACATTTCTCCGCCTTCACAAATAATTGGTTTTCCAACAGTCTCTGAAGGACTTGACGGACATGGTGAATGTGTTCTCGGGGGGGTTCTAGAAAATATCGGGATATCATTGAGGTAAACAAATACGAACTGATTAATAAAGTCCCTCAGTATGTCATTAATGAGAGCTTGAAAAATGGTGGGAGCACTGGTGAGGCCAAACGGCATGACCAAATATTCAAGGAGGCCCAGAGGGGTATTAAAGACCATCTTCCACTCGTCCCCCCTCCCTTACCCTGACTAGATGGTAGGTGTTACAAAGGTCCAGCTTTGAGAAGATGTTGGCTCCATGCAGGGGTTCAAAAGCCAAACTAATGAGGGGTAGAGGGTACTTATTATTAACTGTTATACTGTTTAGGTCTCTGCAATCAATAAAAGGACGAAGCGACCCGTCCTTTACTACAAAGAAGAAACCGGTGCCGACCGGGGAAGATGAAGGACTGATAATGCCCGCCGCGAGGGACTCGCTTATGTACTTCTCCATGGCCCCTCTCTCCGGTCGGGATAGGTTAAAAAGGCGACTGGTGGGTAGCGGGGCCCTGGGGAGAAGGTCGATGGCACAATCATATGGGCGGTGCGGAGGCAGGAAAAGGGCCCATTGTTTACTGAATACCAGTCCCAGGTCATGGTATTCTCTGGGGACTCGGGACAAATTGGGTGTTCCGGGACAGGCGGGATCATGGTAACTTCCCTGAGAAATAGGGCTGACCGCAGACAGTTGGCGTGGCAAGACTGGCTCCATTTGGCTATCCTGCCAGTAGACCAGTCGATGTGGGGATTGTATTGGGTCAGCCATGGATACCCTAGAACTACCGGGGCTTGAGGTGAATGAATGAGACTGAATCGTACCTCCTCCCGATGGTTGCCGGATAGATCAAGGTCAGGGGTGGTGTACAGTGGGTCACCCGAGCCAGCAGTTTTCCGTCCAGGGCCCCGGCCTCCAGTGGGGTAGTTAGCAGCTCGCGAGGTATTCCAACCAGGGAGGCTGTCTTCATCGAGCAGATTGCCCTCGGCACCGGGATTCACCAAAGCAGATAGGGACAGAGACGGTTGTTGGTAATTCACGGTAGCTGGGATCTGCATCCGAGTCTGGAGGGCTGAAGGGAGTATTGTCCAGCTCACCAGGACCCTCTTTCTCACTGGTGAGCCCTCCCTTTTGGCTGCTGAGGGCAGGTATCCCGGAAATGTCCTGGCTGGCCACAATAGAAACAATCCCCAGCTCTCCACCTCCGAAGTCATTCGGCTGGGATGAGCCAGTTCCATTCCAGCTGCATCAGTTCCTCCCCCAGGGTGGTGGGGATGGTCAGAGCAGGAGCTACACTGGGAGCGGCTAGGGAAGGGAAACCGGGTGGGACTGATAAGGTGGACCGTGGGCTTCCCCAAGGAATGGAGAAACTGGTTCTTTCTCTCAGCCACTCTTGAAGTCGATTATCTAATCTAGTGGCCAGTGAGATCAGACAGTCTGTGTCGTCCCTCGCTGCCAGTTCGTCCTTTATCTTGTCCGAGAGGCCCTGTCGAACCACTTCCCATAGGGCCTGGTCATTCCACTCTGAGTCTGCGTCTAAGCTTCAGAACTTGATGAAGTACCTTGCTGCACTTCGCGAACCCTGACAAAGAGTTGGCAAGCGTTCAGTGGCGTCCTTACCATGAATGGGTTGTTCGAAGACCTTCCTCGTTTCAGCAACAGAGGAGGAGAAGGAGGACAAACGTCTGGTCGGCTATCCCATATCGTGGTTGCCTAGGCCAAGACATCCCCTTGTAGCAGCCCCATGATGTACACAATCTTGGATTTTTCTGAAGTGTAGGTACGTGGCTGTAGCTCAAAGACCAGAGAGCATTGTAACAGGAAGGCCCGGCACCTCCCTAGGTCCCCAGCGTAGGGTTCGGGCTGGGGTACGTTTGGCTCTCGAGGGGACTGTATTGCTGATCCCAGGGGCGACACCATCCCGAGTGGTGTGGTTTGAGTAGTCGGTATTCTTGGAGGGGACAGAGAAAGGGAAGCGGAAATTCGGTCCACCTGTTCACTGACCTTCCATACATTCGTGGACAGCGTCCAAAGGTTTACCGTGACTTCCCTAAGTAGTTGGTCGTGGGCGCCCAGTAGGTAGCCCTGACAGGCGAGGGCCTGTTGTACAGGATCCATGTCTGCTGAGTTCATTATGGCCAGTTTGTTCTGTTACACAAGTGTGGCGGTGGACGAACCCAAGTGCAGAACACGGGCACGGAGACAGAGTTGGGAGGTGTTATTGACGTAGCAAGTGTGGAATCAGTATCCAGGAGCAATGCTAGACTTAGAACTGGCAGTCCTAAGAACCATGAAACAAGGTTACTCACACCGGAGTCAACCAACGAACCGGCAGTTCCTTGTTGTGTTTCCAGGGTTTTTATCCTGCAGTTAGTGACGGGAAGCAGTTGTGTGCAATTTGCTGAATTGTGAATGATTGGAAATCAGGCAAAGGGGTCAGGGCCCAATTACAGAGGTAATTGGGAATTGCCAGACGGGACCATGACACATTGCCTCAGTAAAACTTCTCCCTTCCATGGACTCTGTCCATAGTAACTCCTCACTGCCTCGGTAACACAGCCAGCATAATCAAGGACCCCTCTACCCCGGATATTATCTCTTCTCCCCCTCCCACTGGGCTGAAAATACAACGGCCTG
Organism: Hypanus sabinus; assembly: GCF_030144855.1. NCBI lineage: Eukaryota > Metazoa > Chordata > Chondrichthyes > Myliobatiformes > Dasyatidae > Hypanus > Hypanus sabinus. The sequence goes on along the minus strand of NC_082709.1, from coordinate 88,662,168 downwards.
AGAGGCTAAAGGGCATCTTCTATCCCACTACCGAATGGCCCTCTTGTCTGTTAGGATGGATTCTTTACCTTACAATCTACCTTGCCATGGCTTTACACCTTGCATCTACCTGCACTGCACTGTCTCTGTAACTTTACTCTGCATTCTGTATTGCTTTTCCCTTGTGCTACCTAGATGGACTGATGTGTTGAAATGATCTCTGTGGATGGCAAGCTAAACATAGTGTCTCACTACATTGGTATATGTGGTATTAATTTTAGGCCAATTTAGCAGTTTAAACTAATGTAATGACTGTTGCATAATCTTCAGCAAAATAAAGTCCACACACAAACACTCAGCTGGCAAGCAGCCTCTGCTGGGTGAAAGAAATTTGAAGTGATTGAGGCCTAATATCCTGCATAATTCTTCTCCCCCAACAGATGCTGTTCAAGCCATTGACTTCTTGCATTTCTTGTGTTTACAAGAGGTTCTGCAGATGCTGGAAATCCAGAGCAACGCTCACCACATGATGGAGAAACTCAGCAGGTTAGGCATCATCAGTTGAAATGAATAAAGAGTCGTCGTTTCATCAGCCCAAAACATCGACTGTTTATTCTCCTCCATAGATGCTGCCTGACCTGCAGAGTTCCTCCAGCAGATTGTTGGTCCAGATTCCAACACCTGCAGTCTCCTATGTCCCCACAACCCAAGCACATGTCAGCACAAAAGCTGAGAATATCAGGCTGTCAGGTGGACTCAACATCTTTGGGCACCTTCAATGCTTGAACCCAGATGAGTTCCCAACCTTTTTTATGCCATGGACCCCTACCATAAACCGAGGGGTCCGTGGGCCCTCAGGTCGGGAGCCCTGATCACAGCAACCCCACTAAATCAAGTTGATGTTATTCATGAAAGGACTACAGACATATGGAACAGGTGAACCAGTACTCTGCGTCCCATGTGTGAAATGAACGCTGCAGGTTAAAAAAAATTGTACATACCGGAAATCTGAAATAAAATCAGAAACTTTTGGAAACACTCAAGGAGTCATTCAGTATTTGTGGAGAGAGGGAGAGAAGGGGGTTGCAAGAAGCAGCAGAGTGTTTGTAGGCTCCACCAGCTTTATCATGGGCATAGCCATCAGAGACATTTTCAAAGGGTTGTGCCTCAAGTAGACAGCATTATTCATTACAGACCCTCAACGTCCAGGACATGTCCTCTTCTCATTACTAACATCGGGCAGGAAGTACTGGAGCCCAATGTTTTAGGAGTGGCTTCTTCCCCACCGCTGTCAGATTTCTGAATGGTTCATGAACCAATGAACATTACACAATTGTTCGTTATTCCTTTATAATGTACTATTTATTTATTTCTATAATTCTATGTCTCATTCCACAAGCCTAAAAATTTCATGTCATATGTCAGTGATAATAATTCTGATTCAGATTCTGAATTAACCTATAGGGAGAAGCACTGTCAACGTTTCAGGCTGAAACCCTTCGTCAGGACTAACTGAAAGGAAAGATATTAAGAGATTTGAAAGTAGGAGGGGGAGGGGGAAATGCGAAATGATAGGAGAAGGGGGTGGAATGGAGCTGGAAAGGTGATTGGCAAAAGATCTTCTCCTATCATTTTGCATTTCCCCCTCCCCCTCCTACCTTCAAATCTCTTACTATCTTTCCTTTCAGTTAGTCCTAAAGAAGGGTCTCGGCCCGAAACTTCGACAGTGCTTCTCCCTATAGATGCTGCCTGGCCTGCTGTGTTCCACCAGCATTTTGTGTGTGTTGCTTGGATTTCCAGCATCTGCAGATTTCCTCGTGTCTGAATTAACCTTTTGGGTCTGCTACTGATAAAGGAACGGAACCAAAATATTTGATTGTTTCTCTTTCCACAGATGCTGCCTGGCCTGGTGTGTATTTTCAGTGCTTTCTGTTTTTGTTAGACAACCTCAGGTGACCCTTCAGTGTTGTAGTATGGAAGGGCTTCCCTTGAACTTTGAAGGTCAGCTCTCAAGTAGAGCACTGGTAGCTCTCCTGGTGTAAATAACTCATACTTAATCAGTACCACTAAACAGTGGTCTAGTTTCAGCCCAATTATCTAGAATATTAGAGATGTACAAAATGAAAACAATTCATTCAGCACCTAGTGGTGCCACGGTAATGTAGCGGTTAGATCGCCACGATTACAGCTTGGGGCATTCAGAGTTCAGAGTTCAATTCCAACGCCATTCTGTAAGGATTCTGTACATCCTCCCCGTGGAATGTGTGTTTTTTCCCGTGTATTTCGGTTTCCTCCCACAGTCCACAGACGTGCCAGGTAGGATAATTGATCATTGTAAATTGTGCCATAATCAGGTAAGGGCTAATTGAGTTTATCGGAGGTTATTGGGGGCTGTGTGACTCAAGGGGCTGGGAGGGCTTTCTTCACACTATATCACTAAATAAATAAGTCAATAATTACATACTGACCAGTGAGCACTGTTGGTTTAGGGCATAGAGTTGCTATTTTTCTAGTATTTTTCTTGCAGTTTAATTTTCCTATGTTTGCTTATCATTTTATATAATCAACCATAAAGGTGTAGTTGTTCAGCAGAACAGTGCAGCACAGTTCTGGCCTTTGGCCCAAAATGTTGTGTCGACCTTTTAATCTACTCTACGATCAATCTAGCCCTTCCCTCCCACATAGTCCTTCATTTTTCTTTCATCCATGTGGCTTAGTTAGAAGAGTAGGCTGAAAGATGGCAGATGGAGTTTAATGCTGATAAGTGTGAGGTGCTACATTTTGGTAGGACTAATCAAATTAGGACATACATGGTAAATGGTAGGGCATTGAGGAATGCAGTAGAACAGAGTGATCTAGGAATAATGGTTCATAGTTCCATGAAGGTGGAATCTCAAGTGGATAGGGTGGTGAAGAAAGCTTTTGGTATGCTGGCCTTTATAAATCAGAGTATTGAGTTTAGGAGTTGGGATGTAATGTTAAAATTGTATAAGGCCGAATTTGGAGTATTGTGTACAGTTCTGGTCACCAAATTATAGGAAGGATGTCAACAAAATAGAGAGAGTACAGAGAAGATTTACTAGAATGTTACCTGGGTTTCAGCACCTAAGTAACAGAGAAAGGTTGAACAAGTTAGGTCTTTGTTCTTTGGAGCGTAGAAGGTTGAGGGGGGACTTGATAGAGGTATTTAAAATTGTAAGGGAGATAGATAGAGTTGACATGAATAGGCTTTTTCCACTGAGAGTAGAGGAGATTCAAACAAGAGGATATGAGTTGAGAGTTAGGGGGCAAAAGTTTAAGGGTAACACGAGGGGGAATTTCTTTACTCAGAGAGTGGTAGCTGTGTGGAACGAGCTTCCAGTAGAAGTGGTAGAGGCAGGTTTGGTATTGTCATTTAAAAAAAAATTGGATAGGTATATGGACAGGAAAGGAATGGAGGGTTATGGGCTGAGTGCAGGTCGGTGGGACTAGGTGGGAGTAAGCGTTCGACACAGACTGGAAGGGCTGAGATGGCCTGTTTCTGTGCTGTGATTGTTATATGGTTATCTTAGAGGTTCTTAACTTCCCCCAGTGTATCTGTCTCTGGCAGTTCCTTCCAGACACCCACCAATCTCTGTGTGAAGAAGCTGCCTCGGATTTCCACCCTAAACTTTACTTCAATCACCTTAAAGTTACAGTATTTCCTGGGTATTAGCCTTCTTTTCTCCTGTTCTTTGTTTGTTCTTTTTGCAACATTTAATAAAACAGCCGGAAGCACCACACTTTATGCCTCACTCCTGACTTCCAAAGAATGCCTGGTTCAATATCACCGTCTCCCAGGACCCGGTCTGTCGCCGCCTCTGCCACAGCAGCTCAAGAGCTCCTTGGACTGTTTCCCCCACGTGCTCCAGGTGCTCACAAATCTCTGGCTCCTTGGATTATGCCGGTTCGATGGCCACTGTTATCTGACCCTCGGACAGGCATCGAGATAGGGTAAACAGAACCAGAGTTTTCCTGCTGAGGTGGATGAGACTGGAATGATATATCATACTATATGCTAATGGTGAAAGGTTAAGTATTTAGGGGGAACCTGTGGGGGGGGGGGTGATCTTCTACACACAGAAGGTGATGCGAGTGTGGAACAAGCTGCCAGCAGAAGTAGTGGATATGGGTTCAATTCCAACATTTGGGAGAAGTTTAGATAGGTACATGGATGGGAGGAATATGGAGAGCTATTGTTCAGGTTCAAGTCAATTGGACTATGCAGAATAACAGCTTGACATGGATAGATGGGCCAAAGGGCCTGTTTCTGCACTGTTCTGCTCTATGAGTCTGTGACCTCTGGTACGATGAGATGCACTCCTGGCCTCACAATCTACCTCATTTTGATCTTGCACCTTATTGTTTACCTGTGCTACATCTTTTTGGTAGTTTTTACACTTCATCTGCACCTTATTTTACCTCAATGCACTGTGTAATGATCTGATCTGTATAAACAGTATGCAAGACAAGCTTTTCACTGCTTCCTGGCATAGGTGAAATACTAAGCCAAAACCGATACTGCAACTTGACACTAGTTACAGTGGATGTGCATGTTGATAGGTTGATTGGCCATTGAAAGATGAGTTTTATTTGTCACGTGTACATTGAAACAGCAAAACACACAGTGAAATGCATCGTTTGATATCCAACACAGTACAAGGATGTGCTGGGGGCAGCCTGCAAATGTTGGCATGCTTCTGGTGCCCACAGCTTTACTAAGCCTAACCCGTACATGGGAAGAAACGGATCACCCGGAGGAAATCCACGTGGTCACAGGGTGAACAGACGGCAGGAAGAATCGAACTTTGATACTACATTTGGTGCTGAAATCCCGATCATGTAGCCACTGCACTATCATGCCAGCCTTCTTGTGAATAGCCCCCGAATGTGAAGGTGGGTGGGAGGGGAACTGGGGGTGTTGATGGTCCTGTAGGGGAGAATAGGTTATGAGGGAATGGTAATGATTGGTCTGAGAGCCAGCACTGAGTCAATGGGCTGACTTGCCTGATTTCATGTAAGATATAAGAAATGAAGACACACAAAATGCTGGAACAACTCCGCCCGTCAGAGGGAAATGAATAGTCCAACTTTGGTCTGAGATCTTTCATCATTATAATATACAATTTATGTTTATATACAGTACAGATTGCCAACGCATTCATAGTTAGATGCTGGAAGAAGGTATTAAGATGGGAATACTTGTGGACTGTAACATAGCGGTTAGTGCAATGCCTTACAGTGCCAGTGAATGGGAGGTGTGTTCAATTCAGAGGCTGTCAGTAATTCTCCACACGACCGCATGGACTTTCTCCAGATGCTCCAGTTTCCTCCCATGTTCCAAAGATAGGATCAGTAAATTGTGGACATGCTCTGTTGGTGCTGGTAGCTTTGCAACACTTGCAGGCTGTCTCCATACATCATTGGTTGTTGACATAGCAATGTATTTCACTGTATGTTTCAATGTATATGTGACAAATAAAGCCAATGTTTATCTTTAATGTGGATGGGTGTCCATGGTCAGTATGGACATTGTAGGCTGAATGGCCTGTTTTCACTCTGTACGTCTCTATGAACATAGAACAGTGCAATGCTGTACAGTCCCTGCCATCCACAATATTGTGCCGGCCTTTTAACCTACTCCATCATCAATCTAGCCCTACCCCCCTACAAGAGCCCACAACCCTCCGTTTCTCTTACATCCAGATGCCTATCTAAGTATCTTTTCAATGTCCCAAAGTACTTGGACAGGAAAGGCGTATGGAGAAACGTTCCTATTGTTCCTGTTCCATCAGCCTCTGCCACCACCCCTGGCAGTGCATTCGCTGCGTAAAGCAATCCTACCTCTGACGTTTCCACCACTCACCCAAACTGGATATCCTCTAGTACTGGCCAATGATGCCCTGGGGCAGAGACACGGGCTATTCACTCTATCTTTGCCTCACATTATCTAATACCCCTCTATCAGGACCAGGATATTTTAGCACCCTGATTGGTCATGAGAGTTAGCTGTACGCTGTCGTCCAGGTACCTAAGAAAAAGCACCATCCAGTGACTGGCACAACCATGAAGTGATTTGAGAGACTGGGCACTAAGCCCAGCCTTCTAGTCAGCCTCAACCACAACAATTCACCTACCGCTGAAGCTGTACGCGCAGACTGGCACAGTAGCATAGCGGTCAGCATAGTAGTTTTCAGTGCCAATGATCTGGTTTCTGTAGGAAGTTGTATGTTCTCCCCATGACCACATGGGGCTTCCTCTGAGTGTTCCATTGTCTTCCCACATTGCAAAGCTGCACGGGTTAGGGTTAGTGAGTTGTGGGATTGCAATATCAGTGCCGGAAATGGGCTGCCTCCAGCACATAACACGGTCACGTAAATGACTGTGCTGGTCATTTACGCGAATGACACAGTTCACTTTATGTTTCAATGCCTCAATATACATATGACAAAAAAACCTCATCTTTGATCTTTGAAAAAAAGAAACAGATTCTGCAGTTGCTGGAAATCCAGAGCAACACACGCAAAATGCTGATGGAACTCAGCATTTCAGGTAGCATAAGACCGAGACCATTAGACACAGGAGCAGAATTAGACCATTCAGCCATCAAGTCTGCTCTGCCATTCTATCATGGCTGATTTATTGTCCCTCTCAACTCCACACCCCTGCCTTCTTAGTGTAACCTTTGATGCCCTTACTTATCAAGAACCTATCAACCTCCACTTTAAATATCCCCAATGACTTGGTCTCCACAGCCGTCTGAGGCAATGAATCCCACAGATTCACCAGCCTCTGTGTCTATGCAGGTCTCTACAGAATAAAATATACATTACGTGTTGTATAAATATACAAAAGTTGTTTCTCCCTATTTAGTCCATCATAACCATAACCTTCTGTGCTTCAAATTCAATACCCTAAGACTCTTCAAATTCTCCACACATTAAGCCTCCATGTTCCCGACACAAACCTGGATGAATCTTAAACACACGAGATTCTGGAGATGCTAGAAATTCAGAGTAACACACACAAAATGCTGAAGGAACTCAGCAGGTCAGGCAGCATCTACGGAGAGGAATAAACTGTCAATGATTTGGACTGAGGCCCTTCATCTGGAAATGAAAGGGGCGGAAGCCAGAATAAGAAGGTGGGAGGAGTAAAAGCTGGCAGGTGAGAGCAGGTGTGGGGGAAGGTGGGTGGGTGGGGGAGGGGGAAATGGAGTAAGAAGCTGGGAGGTGATAGGTGAAGCCAGGTGAGAGGAAATATCCTTTAACACCTTGAACCGACCTTCACGGTTTTCAGGTATCAGACTCAGCTGAGGACAAACTTCTAGACCACTTTTAAAGATGTTCAATCTAAAAGATGTCGCCTGATAGAAAACACTGCACTAAGAATTACATGTGTCACATAGAGCTGTGTCTGCACATGCAAAAGGCAACAGAAGACTGCTAAAATAATCCAGCTCACCTGTTATAAAAATAGCGTGTGGAAAGGGTTAATCTACTTGAGTAAACATGCAAGAATGCACTTTTTATTAATCCGAGAAACCAGCGTGTTATAGTGGCGTGGAGATGCATGCTGCTTTGAGAAGGGGTGGAAGCTTGCTTCAATTCCAAACTCGGATGAGTTCACCTCTCTCCTTGAGGACACGAATTCCAAACAAATTTTACCGACGAGTCTCTGCCTCAACCTGCCAGGCACTTGCAGGCAAGCGCCAGAAGAGGACATTTTTTTAATGTCTTCATATATTTATACACAAAACTCTGCTTAAGGGGGAAAAAAAAAGCCCCCATTGCACAATCAGTCAAGGGCATGTGGAGAGATTTGATTGTTCTTTTATCTTCCATAAGATAATTGGTAACTCGATCATTGCATACCCGTGTCTCTGCTGCATCTTCAAGAAAGAGCAGGACAGACATACTGCTTGTTGGCTTGTGTCTGGTTCGGTAATCTACACTTGACAGCGTGGTATTTAACTGGAAGTTGAATAGAAAAATCCATTTGCCCACAACTCGTCCTCCTGCTGAATCCCGCCAAAGTTAGAATTGGTTTTTTCCCAGTATTGTTATGTCTGCCTCAGGTTTCCAAACCTTTAAGATTTCGACATGACAAATAAAAGGACGTTCTGCTTCATATTTGTGACACTGAGATAAGATGTCCTCAGTCCAAAACCCATCTGGACCCCTAGCCAGCCTGGCAAAGCATTTCACTGTCATATCAAGAACACAAGAGACTCTGCAGATGCTGGAAATCCAGAGTAACACGCAAAATTCCAAAGGAACTTAACATCTACACAGAGGCAAACACAAGGAAATCTGCAGATGCTGGAAATTCAAGCAACACACACAAAATGCTGGCGGAACGCAGCAGGCCAGGCAGTATCTATAGGGAGAAGCGCTGTCGGCGTTTCGGGCCGAGACCCTTCGTCAGGACTAACTGAAAGGAAAGATAGTAAGAGATTTGAAAGTAGGAGGGGGAGGGGAAAATGCAAAATGATAGGAGGGAGCTGGAAAGGTGATTGACAAAAGGGATACAGAGCTGGAGAAGGGAAAAGATCATGGGATGGGAGGCCTCGGGAGAAAGAAAGGGAGAGGGGAGCACCATAGGGAGATGAAGAACAGGCAGAGTGATGGGCAGAGAGAGAGAAAAAAAAGGGGGGGAAAACTAAATATATCAGGGATGGGGTTTGATGCACCATCAATCACTCTAGGAGACTGAAAGTGAACGATAGGCTTTTATTAACAGCAAAAAGGGAGCACAACATGTCGAAGACTGAGGGGGAGCAGTGCTCCAATCGCCTTTATACAGGGGTCTGTGTGAGGAGCCACAGGAGCAGTCAGCAGAGGGGTGTGTCCAGACAGGTATACATAGTTTATTACAGGGTAAGAAGGGGAGGAGGGGCAATAACGGAAGTTAGAGAAGTCAATGTACATGCCATCGGGTTGGAGGCTACCCAGCCGGTATATAAGGTGTTGTTCCTCCAACCTGAGTGTGGCTTCATCTTGACAGTAGAGGAGGCCATGGATAGACATATCAGAATGGGAATGGGATGTGGAATTAAAATGTGTAGCCACTGGAAGATCCTGCTTTCTCTGCCGGACCGAGCATAGGTGTTTAGCGAAACGGTCTCCCAGTCTGCGTCGGGTCTCACCAATATATAAAAGGCCACATCGGGAGCACCAGACGCAGTATACCACGCCAGCCGACTCACAGGTGAAGTGTCGCCTCACCTGGAAGGACTGTCTGGGGCCCTGAATGGTGGTGAGGGAGGAAGTGTAAGGGCAGGTGTAGCACTTGTTCCACTTGCAAGGATAAGTGCCAGGAGGGAGATCAGTGGGAAGGGATGGGGGGGGGAAATGAATGGACAAGGGAATCATGTAGGGAGCGATCCCTGCAGAAAGCAGAAAGATGGGGGGGAGGGAAAGATGTGCTTGGTAGTGGGATCTACACAGAGGAATTGACTTGATATTTTGGGCTGAGACCCTTCATCATGCTGTGATGAAGGAGCTCGCCCTAAAACATTGATTCATTATTGCTTTCCTTAGAACCTGCCTGACCTGCTGAGTTCCTCCAGCATTTTGTGTGTGTTTCACTGTCCTATCTTGAGGACCCCACTCACCGTATGCACAGACTGTTCGTCCCATCCCCACCAGGACCACCAGACTCAAACACAATTAGTTCTCCCAAGCATTCAGGCTGATTAACCCACCCCACCACCACCCAGCATCACCTAATGCGCATACCATCAGTCTGCATACAGTTTATGTTTCTATTTATTGTGTTTTTATGGTGATCTTTATGCCTATTGTGCTTTTATGCTACCTCACACATGCCAGTGATAATAACCCTGATTCTGATTTACACTCATATACTGAAGAATGACGATAAGTAACCTTGAATCCTGAATTACTTCACTGGGTTGAGTGGGGTTGTTCCCAGGTAGTTGGTTGGAATCTACTGATACATTGTTTTATAGATACATATAAAGATATCAAAGGGGATTGGAGAAAATACGGACCTAATTTTGCCAACTCTCTCTCCTCATTAGAACTTGAGTCCAAACATTTCATTCTGCATTGCAGTATTGCTTTCCATTTGTTCAAAGTTAAAAATTCAAATTTATCATCAAACTATGTACACCATGTACGACCTTGAGATTCATCGTCTTGCAGGCAGCCACAAAACAAGAAACACAATATCATCCACATACAACAAAGATCTCCACACATCCAATGTGCAAAAGAGGTCAAGTTGCACCAATAGTTAAAGAAAAACACTAAGAACATGAAATGCAGAGTCCCTGACAGCGAGTCCATGGCTGTTGAGGCAGTTCAGCACTGAGGTGGTCCAGAAGCCCGACTGCTGTAGGGCAACAACTGCTCTTGAGCCTGGTGGCATGCACCCAAGACTCCTGCCCTTCCTGCACCTCCTACACCTCCTGCTCCTCCTGCCCCTCCTGCCCCTCCTGCCCCTCCTACACCTCCTGCAACTCCTGCATGCCAGGTGATGCAGCAACAAGAGAGGGAGGCCAGGCAAACTTAGGAAGGAGCACTGAACAATGTTCATTTTCTGCTCTTGGCCTTGACAATTTTCAGCGATGCTGCGTGGTTAAGGTCAAAGTAAATTTATTATCCAAGTACGTATCTCTACATATGTGCCACTACATACTGTACTACCTGGAGAGCATTTCCTTGCAGGTATTTAAAGGGAAATAAAAACATATAATAGTATTTAAGAAAAAAAACCTTATATAAACAAAGGCTGACAAACAAACAATGTATATTTAAAACAGAGATTGCTAGGTTCTTGATTAGCCAGGTGGTCAATAGTTACAAGGAGAAGGCAGGAGAATGGTGTAGAGAGATAGTAGATCAGCCATGATGGAATGGTGGCGCAGACTCAATGGGCCAAATGGCCTAAATCTGCTCCTATGTCTTATGTGCCAATAAAACACATAATACTGAGAACATAAGTTGTAGAGTCTTTGAAAGTGTCTGCTGTGAAATGAGTTAATTGTTGATGAGAGTGAAGTTACCCTGGTGGCTGAAGGTTGATAACTGTTCCTTAACCTGGTGCGTGTGAGACTTCCATCCGAATGGCAGCAGCAACAGGAGAGCATGGCCGGGATGGTGGGCATCCTGGAACAACACTCACAAAATGCAGGAGGAATGCAGCCAGTCAGGCAGCGTCTACGGAGGGAAATAATCAGTCCACATTTTGGGCCAAATCAGGATAGAATTTCTCACCCCGAAATATCAGCTGTTTGTTATAGATGTTGCCTGATTGCTGCATCCTCCAGTATTTTAAGACCATAAGACAAAAGAGCAGAATTAGGCCATTCGGTCCATCAAGTCTGTTCTGTCACTCCATCATAGCTGTTTTATTTTCCCTCTCAACCCCATTCTCCTGCCTTCTACCCATAACCTTTGACATCCTTTTTTAATCTAGTAGCTATCAACCACCGTTTTAAGTACACCCAATGTCTTGGCCTCCATTGTCATCTGTGGCAATGATTCACCTCCCTCTGGCTAAAGAAATTCCTCCTCATCTCTGTTCTAAAGGGATTCTGAGGCTGTGCTCTCTATGACCTTGACCATGTCCACTCTATCTAAGCCTTTTAATATAAGATTCCTCGCTCATTCTTCTGAACTCTAACTTTTCCATTCTCATGAACCTCTTCTGGACTCTCTCCATGTTGCTGAGTTCCTCCAGTATTTACTAGCTGGTTGGTCTTCTTTCAGTTCTTCAAGATGCCAATATGACCCCTGACCCCCAGACCCATGTTCGTACTCAATTTCACAACTGCAGGTACATTGGCAGCTGTCTCTACTGCTGCCAGGCCAGAGTCACTGCTTCCACAGCACGACAGCCCAGCAATTAGCGCAATTGCTTTATAGCACCAGTGATCAGGGTTTGAATCCTGCCACTGAATGTATGGAATATGTACCTTCTCCCCACAACCGCATGCTCAAGCTGCCCCCAGCGCATCTCAGACTGTGTTAGTCATTGATACAGAACAATGCTTCTCACTGTATGTTTCAGTCTACATGTGACAAATAAAACTAATCTTCAAATCTTTCAAATCTTCCTTCAGTTTACTCCCTAAGCCTTTGCAACCTCTCTTCCTGTGGAATGACTCTTAAAACCTTCCTTTATTAAACAAGATTTAATTATCTCCTGTTTCAGTGTTGGATTTTCTTTGTCAATGTTCTTAGGATGCTTAATTTGTTAGTAGTAACTAACATTATAATAATAATTGGTGCATTAACAGGGTTAAAGGCAGGTTATCAGAAACATACTGCGTGAAAGACCCTTCGGCCCACAGAGCATATGCTGACCATCAAGAATCTACCTCCTCCTCTCACATTCGTATTCACCCCACAATCCCAGCTGCTCCTCCAGATTCCAGCACTCAGCCACACACAGTTTGTAATGACCAACTAAGCTACCAGTTTAAGAAACTGGAGTACAGGGAGAATATGTAAATACTACATGGAGAGCACCCAAGGTCAGAATCGAACCCTGGAGTTGTGAGGCAGCGACTCTACTCTCAATGCCACTGTGCCACCTAGAAATAAAAGGGACTGAAGATGCTGGAGGCCGGAACAAGAACAGTGGGCCAAGCAGAATCTGAGGAGGCAAAAGGTATAGGTCGACATTTCAGTTCAAGACCCTTCATTAATTCAGAGATATGTTCTCCCGAGTGCTGCACGACATGCTCCCTTACCAGTCACTATCCTATCATCGACTGCCCATGCTGACATTTCCTTATTTTGTTACCATCCTGCTCGGGAATGTTGGGAAATGGTGGCAGATCCTGCACAAAGAGAAGTGTCAGAAGTGCTCGCTAAAGTGGGTTAGGCTGCCTTTAGAGAACAGTGTCAAATACTGGTCTGCCCTCAACAGGAGGGATGTGAGCATGTAGAAGTGGTTTACCAGGATTCTGCTTGGTCTAGGAGGCATGTGTTATGGAGGGAGTATGAGTGTGTTTTATTTTGGAGCAGAAGAGGCCAACTACCTACTAGCAAAGACCCGATAGAAGTCTATAAGATGGTGAGAGGTATTGGCTAGTGATGCACCATCAATAACTCATTCTGAGACGTAAAGGCGAGATATCGGCTTTTATTGACTGGAAGAAGGAACAAGCAGTGAGTGACCACCATACTACATCCTGGAGACTGAGAGGCCGGGCTCAGGCCTCAATCGCGTTTATACCGGGGTCTGTGGGAGGAGCCACAGGAGCAGACAGCAGGGGGCGTCCAGACTGGTATATGTAGTTCACTACAACGAGCCAGCCAGTGTCTTTCTCCCAGGGTCAAAATGCCAAATGCTAGAAGGCATGTATTTAAAATGAGAGTGGGAGTGGGGAAGTTCAAAGGAGGTGTGCAGGGAATGATTTTTTTTACAGGAGGGTGCAGGGTGCCTGAAATCCACTGCCAGTAATGGCAGTGGTGGGGCAGATAAACAGAGGCATTTATGATATGCAGAAAATGAAGGGATGGGGTCCATTTGTAGACAGGAGGGATGTGTGTAATTAGATGTCATTAGCTTAATTAACTTTGCACTAAATCATGGAGTGAAGGGCTTGTTCCTGTGCTTTAGTGTTTCTTCAATGTTTTTGGAATGTGCTACAAAGGATGATGGCAGAGGCAGATACATTAGGGACATGCCTCTACAAATGCCTCCATCATATCTACATTAGGGGCATTTAAGAAAATCTTGGGCTGGTGGATGATAAAAAATGGAGTGCTATGTAGGAGGGAATGATTAGATTGATTTTAGAGTACATTAAGATGTCAGCACAGCTTTGTAGTCTGAAAGGCCTATGTTGTGCTGTACTGTTCTATGATCTATATTCTATGTCTAATGATCTTCTGGAGGATCTGTGATGCGGACGTGAAGTGGTGGGACAGGAACTGTCAGACTCCACTGCACACATTCATCTCCTGTCCCACCACTCCCCCTCTCCTCTTTATACTGCCCATCTCAGCACTCCATTTTAAGTCCTGATGCAGGGCTTTGACCCCAAAGATTAGGAGCTCCTTCACCCCCTCACAGATGCTGTTCAACCTGCTGAGTTCTTCCAGCAGATTACTGCTGCAGACTTCAGTGTCTCATGTCTCCAAACTCAATATGGCTTTGTGAAAGAGTGCTTATCCCAATTTACTGAAGAAATAACAGATAGGAAATTACGAAGCATTGGAGTATGTACTAGAGTCATGGAGCACTGCAACGGAGAAGCAGGCCCTTTGGCCCATTTAGTCTATCCCAAATGATTGTTCTGCCTGATCCCATCCACTAGACTTGGGTTTCTCAGAAGGCTTGGATAAGGTGCGGCATTAAATGTTATTACGGAAACTAAAAAATCATGGAATGGGGGATATGGATCATGCACAGGCAGAAGAGATTTACTTTGATTTGACATTTTATTGGCCACAGACATCAATTTACAATAATTACAATAAATTTACTAAACATTATTAAAAGTGGTTTTAAAATCCCAAGCTTCTAATGTTGTCATCAATTTTCCAGCATTCCTTCCTCTTTGCTCCTAGAAGGAAGCACTTCATGTTGGATCAGGAACTCTGATAAGGATCCCCACCATCCATTCCACAATCTCTCTGACCCACTACTGTCAGGAAGGAGGTACAGGAGCAGCGGGACTAGGTCTGCCAGTCTGGGTAACAGCTTCTTCCCTCGGGCTGTGAGACTCATGAACATTGAGCTGTTTACTGTTTACCTGTGCTGCGCACTTAACGTGCATTTTGAATTATTTTTTATTAACTTATTTGTTGTATGTGCTATATATGATATATGTAATGTGGGTGAGGAATATTTTGTTTGGTTCTATATTTGCACAGGTAGGTGATAATAAATCTGAATTTGAACTTCAGAGTCAAACCAGAGAGAGTGCAGAGAAGATTTCCATGGAAGTTACTGGGACTGGAGGGCTTGCAATATAAACAGAGGTGGCATAAACTAGGACTTCATTTCCTGAACCATAGAATGACCTGATAAAACCATAAGACATGAGAGCAAAATCAGGCCTTTCATCCCATTGAGCCTAATATATCATTTCATCATTTCCCCCCAACTCCATTCTCCTGCCTTTTCCCCTTTCACTGCCTGGCTTGTCAAGAACACTTGATTGAGGGATGAGTGTGCAAGTGCGTGGACATCAGTGAGTTAGACCGGTGCATAGTTTTTAAAGGGAGACCGCATAATAGAGCAGGCACAGAGTAGATGGAGTAGAAGGACTTCAGTTCAACAGGGCTTCAGCGATAATGGGTCGAGGCCAGGCAGGTTATCTGTGAAGAATAGAAACAGGAAGTATGACTGTTGTTCTGTGCTCGATGTCAGATGTGGGAAGTCCGGGAGACTCCCAGCCTCCGGGACAGCCAAATCTGCACCAGGTGCTTTGAGTTGCAGCTCCTTAGGGATCGCATTAGGGAACTGGAGATGCAGCTCGATGACCTTCGTCTGGTCAGGGAAAGTGAGGAGGTGTTAGAGAGGAGTTACAGGCAGGTAGTCACACTGGGGCCTGGGGAGACAGTTAAGTGGGTAACTGTCAAGAGAGGGAAGGGCAAGAGGCAGGTACTAGAGAGTACCCCTGTGGCTGCCCCCTTAACAGTAAGTACTCCTGTTTGAGTACTATTGGGGGGGGGGGATGCCCTACCTGGAGGAAGCAACAGTGGCCGTGCCTCTGGCACAGAGTCTGGCCCTGTGGCTCAGAAGGGTAGGGGAGGGAAGAAGGAAGTAGTGATAGGGGACTCTGTAGTTAGGGGGTCAGACAGGCGATTCTGTGGACACAGGAAAGAAACACGGATGGTAGTTTGCCTCCCAGGTACCAGGGTCTTGGATGTTTCTGATCGCGTCCACAATATCCTGAAGTGGGAAGGTGAACAGCCAGAGGTCGTGGTACATATTGGTACCAACGACATAGGTATGAAGAGGGAGGAGGTCCTGAAAGCAGACTACAGGGAGTTAGGAAGGAAGTTGAGAAGCACGACATCAAAGGTAGTAATCTCGGGATTACTGACTGTGCCACATGACAGTGAGTATACGAATAGAATGAGGTGGAGGATAAATGTGCGGCTGAGGGATTGGAGCAGGAGACAGGGATTCAGATTTCTGGATCATTGGGATCTCTCCTGGGGCAGGTGTGACATGTACAGGTTGCACTTGAATCTGAGGGGGACCAATATCCTGGCGGGGAGGTTTGCTAAGGCTATTGGGGAGAGTTTAAACTAGAATTTCTGAGGGAATGGGAACTGAACTGAAGAGACAGAGGAAGGGGCAGTTGGCTCACAAATAGAGAAAGTTTGGAGACAGTGTGAGAGTGAGGATAGGCAGGTGATGGAGAAGGGATGTGCTCAGTACGATGGTTTGAGATGTGTCTGTTTTAATGCAAGGAGTATTGTGAATAAAGTGTATGAGCTTAGAGCATGGATCAGTACTTGGAGCTATAATGTTGTGGCCATTACAGAGACTTGGATGGCTCAGGGGCAGAAATGGTTACTTCGAGTGCCAGGCTTTAGATGTTTCAGAAAGAACAGGGAGGGAGGCGAAAGAGGTGGGGCATGGCACTGTTGATCAGAGATTGTGTCACGGCTGCAGAAAAGGAGGAAGTCATGGAGGGATTGTCTACGGAGTCTCTGTGGGTGAAAGTTAGAAACAGGAAGAGGTCAATAACTCTACTGGGTGTTTTTTATAGACCACCCAATAATAACAGGGATATTGAGGAGCAGATAGGGAGACAGATTCTCGAAAGGTGTAACAATAACAGGGTGGTCATTGTGGGAGATTTCAATTTCCCAAATATCGATTAGCACGTCCCTAGGGTGAGGGGTTTAGATGGGATGGAGTTTGTTAGATGTATTCAAGAAGGTTTCTTGACACAATATGTAGATAAGCCTACAAGAGGAGAGGGTGTACTTGATCTGGTATTGGGAAATGAACCTGATCAGGTGTCAGGTCTCTCAGTGGGAGAGCATTTTGGAAATAGTGATCACAATTCTATCTCTTTTACTATAGTATTGGAGAAGGATAGAAACAGACAAGTTAGAAAAGTGTTTAATTGGAGTAAGGGGAAATATGAAGCTATCAGGCAAAAACTTAGAAGTATAAAGTAGGAAGAGATGTTCACAGGGAAATGTACGGCAGATATGTGGCAAATGTTCAGGGGATCTTTGCGTGGAGTTCTGCATAGATACATTCCAATGAAACAGGGTAAAGGTGGTAGGGTACAGGAACCATGATGTACAGAGGCTGTTGAAAATTTAGTCAAGAAGAAAAGAAAAGTTTACGAAAGGTTCCAGAAACTAGGCAATGATAGAGATTTGTAAGATTATAAGGCTAGTAGTAAGGAACTTAAGAATGAAATTAGGAGAGCCAGGAGGGGCCATGAGAAGGCCTTGGCGAGCAGGATTAAGGAAAACCCCAAGGCATTCTACAAGAAGAGCAAGAGGATAAGATGTGAGAGAATAGGACCAATCAAGTGTGACAGTGGAAAAGTGTGTATGGAACCAGAGGAGATAACAGAGGTACTTAATGAATACTTTGCATCAGTATTCTCTACGGAAAAGGATCTTGGCAACTGTAGGGATGACTTACAGTGGACTGAAAAGCTTGACATGTAGACATTAAGAAAGAGGATGTGCAGGAGCTTTTGGAAAGTATCAAGTTGGATAAGTCACTGGGATGGGACGAGATGTACCCCAGGCTACTGTGGGAGGCAAGGGAGAGATTGCTGAGCTTCTGGCGATGATCTTTGCATCATCAAGGGGGATGGGAGAGGCTCCAGAGGATTGGAGGATTGTGGGTTTTGTTCCATTATTCAAGACAGGGAGTAGAGATAGCCAGGAAATTATAGACCAGAGAGTCTTACTTCAGTGGTTGATAAGTTGATGGAAAAGATCCTGAGAGGCAGGATTTATGAACATTTGGAGAGGCATAATATGATTAGGAATAGTCAGCATGGCTTTGTGAAAGGCAGGTCGTGCTTTATGAGCCTGATTGAAGTTTTTGAGGATGTGACTAAACACATTGATGAAGGCAGAGCAGTAGATGTAGTGTATATGGATTTCAGCAAGGCTTTTGATAGGGTACCCTATGCAAGGCTTATTGAGAAAATAAGGAGGCATGAGATCAAAGGGGACATTGCTTTGTGGATCCAGAACTGGCTTGCCCACAGAAGGCAAAGAGTGGTTGTCGACGGGTCATATTCTGCATGGAGGTCAGTCACCAGTGGAGTGCCTCAGGGATCTGTTCTGGGACCCCTTCTCTTCATTATTATTATAAATAACCTGGATGAGGAAGTGGAAGGATGGGTTAGTATATTTGCTGATGACACAAAGGTTGGGGGTGTTGTGGATAGTGTGGAGGGCTGTCAGAGGTTACAGCAGGACATTGATAGAATGCAAAACTAGGATGAGAAGTGGCAGATGGAGTTCAACCCAGGTAAGTGTGAGGTGGTTAATTATGGTCGGTCAAATATGATGGCAGAATATAGTATTAATGGTAAGACTCTTGGCAGTGTGGAGGATCAGAGGGATCTTGGGTTCCAAGTCCATAGGACACTCAAAGCTGCTGCACAGGTTGGGTCTGTGGTTAAGAAGACATATGGTGCATTGGCCTTCATCAGCCATGGAATTGAGATCAAGAGCCGAGAAGTACGTTTGTAATTCTACAGCTATATAGGACCCTGGTCAGACCCCACTTGGAGTACTGTGCTCAGTTCTGGTCACCTCACTACAGGAAGGACGTGGAAACTATAGAAAGGGTGCAGAGGAGATTTACAAGGATGTTGCCTGAATTGGGGAGCATGACTTATGAAAATAGTTTGAGTGAACTTGACCTTTTCTCCTTGGAGCATCGGAGGATGAGAGTTAACATGATAGAGGTGAATAAGATGATGAGAGGCATTGATCGGGTATAGTCAGAGGCTTTTTCCCAGGGCTGAAATGGCCAACACGAGAGGGCATAGTTTTAAGATGCATGGAAGCAGGTATAGAGGAGATGTCAGAGGTAAGCTTTTACACAGAGAGTGGTGAGTGCAGGGAATGGTCTGCTGGCGACAGTGGTGGAGGCAGATACGATAGGGTCTTTTAAGAGACTTTTGGATAGGTACATGGAGCTTAGAAAAATAGAGGGCTATGGGTAACCCTAGTAATTTCTAAGGACATGTTTGACACAGCATTGTGGGCCTGTATTGTGCTGTAGGTTTCCTATGTTTCTAACACATTAACATCTGCTTTATATATATACCCAATGAGCTGGCCTTGAGGGTGAAAGGGCCTGTACTGTGCTGTAACGTTCTGTGTTCTATGAGAAGAATAGAAAAGGTAAATGGTCACTGCATTTAGCCCAGGGTAAGGGAGTGCAAAACAAAAGCTTAAGTGCATAGTGAGATGGGAAAGACTTAAAAGGAAACGGCAGGGCAACTTTTTCCACACAGAAGGTGGTAGGTGTATGGATTGAGCTGCCAGAGGAAGTGCTCAGACAGATTTTAAAGATTGGCTTCATTTGTTACATATACATTGAAACATAAACACATACAGTGAAATATGCCTTTTGTGTTGATGACATGCTGGGGACAGCCTGCAGGTATTGCCACACATCCAGCACCAATATACCTGCAGCATGCACACAACTTACCAAGCAGTACATCCTTGGAATGTGGGAGGAAACCAGAGCATCTGGAGGAAACCCACGCGGTGATGGGGAGAATGTACAAACTCCTTAGAGACGATGGCAGGAATTGAACCCCAATCATACAGCTGGCACTGTCAAGTGTTACACTGGCTGCTATGCTACCACATTGCTCCATTTACGATATTTAAGATACATGTTGGGCAAGTACGTAGGTTAGGTTGGAAAGGTTTGGGGGGATGTGGGCCAAACATGGACAAATGGGTAATTTGGACAGCAGGAAGAGCTGGGCTGAAAGGTCTGTGCCTCTATGAGTTGCCATTCCAAAGCTTCATTCCTTTCAGGTTGAGAAGGCAGAAACCAGTCAGGGATTCTGCTTCTTTAGTATTGGGGTATGCTCCTCAAGAACCCGGTTCGATAAACAAGATCTCTTTTTGTATATTTACATGTCTAATTCTAAACCACACAGAAAGCACTCGTCAACACCTCCATTTTACAGGAGATGACATTTTAAACAGCACTCTGAAAGGAAGCATCATCAACTTTGAAAGGTTTAAGAAACGTATGCAAAGCTAAGAATAGTGTTTCTTTTCTGTACTCGGCTTGCAACTGATGTCCTCAAAAACTCCTCTCTATGAAAAACACTGCTGACTGCAGAACTGACATTTATTATTTAAGCACAGCGTGTGGAGTCACTGCCTCTCAGCACCAGAGATCCAGGTACAAATGCCGACCCCCGCAGGTTCCTTTGGTGGTAGCCTTCCCACCATCCAGGACATGGCCTCTTCTCATTGCTACCATCAGGGACAAGGTACAGAGCCTGGAGACCCACATTCAACTTTTTAGAACAGCTTCTCCCCCTCCACCATCAGATTTCAAAATGGTGCATAAATTCATGAACACTGCCTCACTATTTTGCTCTCTTTTAGCACTTGCTAGCATATTCTTATTGCAGTTTATAGTGATGTTAGACTGCTGAAGGAAAACAACAGATTTCACGACATATGTCAGTTATAATAAACCTGCTTCTGATTCTGATCCTGAGTTTGTCTTCCATGTAGGTGCTCCAGTTACCTTCCACATCTCAAAGCTGTGAGTCTCTGGGGCTCTCTGGTGTGTGGCTGAGTGGTGGAATCTGGTGGTAGAAGTCTTGAGTCAAAGTCAAAGTAAATTTATTATCAACTTATCTGTACGTTACCATACACAACCATAAGATTCATTTTCTTGCAGGTATTGGCAAGAAAATAAACAAATACAATGGAGTCAACAAAGAACTGTGCATGAACAAAGACTGACAAATAAGCAACGTGCAAAAGAAGACAAACTGTAGAAATAAAAAAGTAAATAATACTGAGAACATGAGCTGTAGAGTCGTTGAAAGTGAGTCGGTAGGTTGTGGAGTTGGTCCAGAGTTGAGGTAAGTAAGGTTATCCACACTGGTTCAAGAGCTGATGATTGAAGTGTAATAACTGTTCCTGAACCTAGTGCTGTGGGATCTGAGGCTCCTGTACCTCCTATCTGATGGTAGCAAAGGTATATGTGACAATAATAAACCAATTCCAAATAAACAATGTCATTTCCTCATGACAGCCACCTCTGAGACACGTGTAAGTCACATAAAACCCCTATTTCTCCCCAAAACAATGTTTACACGTGTGCAGGGAACCCAGTGACAAACTCTGTGCTAATTGCAAAACAACACATAACTCCAGCATGCAAACTCACTAACAAAATCAACGATACAATAAGAATTAACTGAAGCACTCTTTGAGTGTTCTATGAGGAAATTGCAACACTAAGGAGTGTGTGTTCTCCTTTTGGACCATCTTATTCTCTGCTTATATTTCTTGATGTAAGTTAAAGTATATGTTTTATACTGCACGGTACTGACAGGGGAGAAGGTGCTGGAGGCGGAGGGGGAGTGTGCAGAGGTACGGCAGGTGTGCTGGTGTCGGAGCTGGCCCCTCCCGTCTCTGCTGCTGTCCGGAGTTCACTTCGTGAAAGATTTGCATTCGACTGCTGAGCAAGGAACTGAGAAACTGCTACGATCTTGTTCTTGCAGGAACATGGCTCCAGGACAATGTCCCATGCACCATCAATTTTCAGGCCGTGCTGCTCAGGGACTTGTGCTAATATTATTTTTGTGAATGTATCGTAAGTATATACACTGTGTGCTGTTTGTGATTGTAAATACTGTGCTTTGCACCTTGGGCTTGGAGGAATGCTGTTTCAATGTGTGTGGTTTAATGATAATTAAGCTTGAGCTCGCTGCCACAAAACAACAAACATCACGACAAATTGTCAATGATGTTGCTGGGCGTATAACCTGAGTTATAGGGAGAGCTTAAATCAGTTAGTCACTGGGGTGTAGGAGATTGTGGGGGGGGGTGGATTTGATAGAGATATATAAAATTATGAGGGGTATAGATAGTGTAAATGCAAACAGGCTTTTTCCACTGAAGTTGGGTGAGGTGAACCAGTGGTCATGGGTTAAGTATGAAAGGTTAAATGTTTAAGAAGAACATGAGGGGGTATTTCTGCACTCAGAGGGTGGTGAGAGTGTGGGCGGAGCTGCCAGTGGAGATGGTGGTTGCAGTTCTGTTTCAACATTTAAGAGAAGTTTGGTTAAGTACATGGATGGGAGGGGTTACGGAGGCCTATGGTCTGGGTGCAGGTCAATGGGAATAGGCAGAATAATGGACTAGATGGGCCAAAAGGCCCATTTCTCTCCTGTGGTGTTCTGTGACTCTGTCTATAAATGTCAATGATAATAAACCCGATTCCGATTCTGATGCTGATTATGATTGGCAGAGACGCTGAGTGCACTAGGATTGGCTGGAAGCTGATGAAACATGGAGACTCTAGACAGACAAAGCCCTCCCTCACCATGATCCATCTGATATCCTTCACACTCAGTCCACCCATCCCCTCCTCGATCCTTTCTCAACACTCCCCCCTTCTCCTTCCACAGGCTACCTCCCTTCTCCAGTCACAGTCCTAGTGCAGGGTCTGGACCTGAAATATCAACAAATCCTTTCTCCTTTAAAGTGTTTTTCTTTTGCTCCCAAGGCATTGTTCCATGGCTCAGTCTATATAAGGAGCCTGAACCTGCATGTTTCCCATCAAAAGGCTTTGTTAGGGTCGACACAAGCATACCAATTTCCATTTTTAAGCCCTTTGTTCAAAAGTATCATGGAGATTAGTTATGCAGACATTCATGCTGTGATTACCAATGGTGACACATTGAATGTCCTTCCAAACTTAGTCTCCCAAATTACAGTAAAACAGAGTTAGACCATTCAGCCCATCAAGTCTGTTCCACTCCCTCTCAACCCCATTCTCCTGCCTTCTCCCTGTACCCTTTGCCGCCCTTACTGATCTAGAACCTATCAACTTCTGCCTTAAATATACGCAATGACTTGGCCTCCACAGCCAGTTGTGGCAATGAATTCTACAGATTCACCAGTCTCTGGTTCCTCCTCATCTCTGTTCTAAAGGGATGTCCTTGTATTCTAAGGCTGTGCCCTCTGGTACAAGACTCCCCCATTATAGGAAACATCCTATCCACTTCTAATCTGCTTAGGCCGTTCAACTTTCAGATCCCCTCAGTCTTCTAAGCTCCAGCGAGCACAGGCCCAGAGCCATCAAGTGCTGAGAGGGAATACTTACACAGGGATGTGGGTTTGGATGGGGAGGTGTAAAGATGGTGGTCCCATTTGGGAAATCTTGGTTCTTACTGATGAGGTGAGTAGGGGTGTTTGACAGGGAAGGGTTAAATTTCACGACTGTCATCAAAAGATTTAAGTTGATGTTGTACAGAACTAAACAGCTCAAGGTGTTGCACTGACATGCAAAGCCAAACCAATAGCCCTTCAGCAGAATAGCTGATGGGATTAGATGAATTTTCAAGGATTGATGCAGTGATGGATGAACCCCTTCCCCTTTGACCCCCTTGTCCCTACCCCAAACCCCACCCCTTCAGCTGCCTAGGAGCTTTGATACCTGATCCCATTCAGCTCATACCTTGCTGGAGGATTTTTCCAAAGTATTTATTGTGGATCGTGCAATTCCACCTTCGGCTCCGGAACTGGTACTGGCACTCCCTCACGCCCAGCCTGGCACCCTTCGCCACCTCGTTCACGATCTCAGGCTCTGTCTGGCACAGCTCGGCCTGCTTGCCAGCCAAGCGCTTCGTCTTGCGGCAGATACTGTTGGGGTCCATCACCAGTGGGCTTCCCACTGCCCTGCACGAGATCAACACAAGGAAGTCAGTGGGCAGAGAGTCCTGGCGTAACTTAGAATGAGTTACTGTCTTTGGCCAGATCATCATTGGCACAATGGACTCAAAAGTTTGCAAGGATGAATCAAGAATTTGGATTCAACCTGACAGGGTGATCCATCGGTCTCAGATAATGAAGAATTTCAGTAGGGTAGCAGTAGAGATGTTTTAATTTGCAGAGGTGATCGTAACTAGAATCCAACAGAGGGAAACAGCCTTATGCATAGAGGAAGGAAATTTAGGAGAGGGGAGTGAGAAAAATAACTGCTGTTAAGAGGAGCAACACACACAAAATGCTGGAGGAACTCAGCAGGCCGGGCAGCATCTATGGAAATTAGTAAACAGTCGAGGATGATGTCTCTCTGAATTTTAGACATTTCTATGAATTCTCAAACGTTCCAAGGAATGACGACCTAGTTTGGCCTATCTTTGCCTATTACTCAGTCCCACTAGTCCTGGAAATATCCTTGTAAATATTTTCTGCAATCTTTCCAAGTTTAGCCCTGTCTTTCTTATAGCAGGGTGACCTACACTGTATGCAGTACTGCAAGTTCAGTCCCATCAATGATATATACAGCTGTAACATAATGTCCCAACGCCTACACTCAGTGCCCTGACTGATGAGGGATAACGTGTTAATGCTAGTGCTGCTCCAGAGGTTTTAAATTAGAGTTGCAGGGCGATGGGAGCCATAGTGCCAGGGCAGATAGTGGAGTGGCTCTGAGGAAAGAAAGTGTTAAGGCTTCATACGACGACAAGAACCAAAAGGTTGAGCATGGTGGAACCATTATTTATCCGTGCCTCTCTTAATTTTCTATGAGGTTGCCTGGCCAACCTTTGCTGATAACACAACCCCTCTACCCTTGTAATTCTTTTCTGCCTGCTTTCCAGATTAACCACGATGAGGATGTACAATTATTAGAACATAGAACTGAGAGAGGATGGGCAAGGAGGAATAAAAGAATGGGATTCGATGACTGGGTCAAACAGCAAGGCATGGGACACCATTAGTGGAATATTATTATCAGAATGGTGCTTTTCACACTCAGCGGCCACTTCACCTGCTCATTAATGCAAAATATCCAATTAGCCAAACCTGTGGCAGCAACTCAGTGCATAAAAGCATGCAGACGTGGTCAAGAGGTTCAGTTGTTGTTCAGACCAAACTTCAGAATGGGGAAGAAATGTGATCTAAGAGACTGAATGTGGAATGATTGTTGGTGCAAAATGGGAGGTTTGAATATCTATGAAACTGCTGATCTTGGATTTTCACACACAACAGTGTCTAAAGTTTACAGAAAAAGGTGTGTAAAAAAAAACAATGAGCAGCAATTTGTTAATGAGAGAGGTCAGAGGAGAACGGCTAACTGGTTCAATCTGCAGGAAGGTGATAGTGACTCAAATAACCGTGTATTACAGAAGGGCATCTTTGAACACACAACACATTGAACCTTGAAATGAATGGGCTACAGCAGCAGAAGATCACAAACAAACGTACACTCAGTGGCCACTTTATTAGTTACAGGAGGTATCTAATAAAGTGGCCACTCCGTGCAAATGTCCGAGTTTAATTGCTATTATCCTGAGGTGCTGTCCTTCAACCTGGAAAGTCAAGGTCAAATTTCAAATAAACTTATGTCACCATACACTACCTTGAGATACATTTTCTTGTAGGCATTTCTAGAAAAATAAAGAAATACAATTGAGTTTATGAAAACTACACATAAACAAAGATTGACAAACAACCAATGTGCAAAAGAAGACAAATTGTGAAAATAGATAGATAGATAGATAGATAAAACAGAGAGCATGAGATGTAAAGTCCCTGTAATTGAGTCCTGCAGGTTGTAGAATCGGTTCAGAGTTAAGGTGAATGAAGTGATCCACCATAGTTCAGGAACCTGATGGTTGAAGGATAAATACTGTTCCTGAAACTGGTGATTGTAGGGTAATAACTGTTGCTGAACCTGGTGATTGTAGGGTAATAACTGTTCCTGAACGTGGTGATTGTATGGTAATAACTGTTCCTGAACCTGGTGATTGTAGGGTAATAACTGTTCCTGAACCTGGTGACTGTAGGGTAATAACTGTTCCTGAACCTGGTGATTGTAGGGTAATAACTGTTCCTGAACCTGGTGATTGTAGGGTAATAACTGTTCCTGAACGTGGTGATTGTATGGTAATAACTGTTCCTGAACCTGGTGATTGTAGGGTAATAACTGTTCCTGAACGTGGTGATTGTATGGTAATAACTGTTCCTGAACCTGGTGCTGTGGGACCTAAGGTTCTTGTACCTCCTTCCTGATGGCAGCTGTGAGAAGGAGCTTAGCCTGGATGGAGGTGGTTGTTGCTTTCTTGTGACAGTGCTCTTTATAAGTGTGCTCAATAGTGGGGATGGCTTTCCCTGTTGTGGACTGGGCTGTATATACCACTTCTCCATTCCTAGGCACTGGTGTTTCCATACCAGATCCTGATGAAACCTGTCAGGATACTCTCCACTGAGCATCTATAAAAGTTTGTCAAAGTTGTCAATAAAACAAATGAGATGATGAACAGGAAAGGAATACAGGGAGATGGACCCAATGTAATAAACTGTGATTAGCCTAGACAGGTATTTCAGTGTTTCTAAATTTGCTCCGTTTAGAAACTTGCCTACACCTTTATTCCTTCTACCAAAGTGCATGATCATACACTTCCCTACTCTATATTCCATTGCTGCTTCTTTGTCCATTCTTCTAATCAGTTAAAGTCCTTCTGTAAACACTCTGCTTCTTCAGAACTACCTGCCCCTCCACTGATTTTTGTTTCTCCTCAAACCTGGCCACAAAGCAATTAATTCCCTCATCCAGATCACTGACATGGAACATGAAAAGAAGTGTTCCCAACACCAACCCCTGCAAAACACCACTAGTCATCAGCAACCAACCAGAAAAGGCCCCCTTTATTCCCAGTCTTTTCTTCCTGCCAGTCAGCTAATCTTCTATCTATCCATATTAGTATCTTTCCTGTAGTACCACGGGCTCTATCTTGTTTAGTAGCCTCATGGTCAGCACCTTGTCATATGGAATAGACTGACTCTCCTTTGTTCATCCTGTCCTGTCTTGGCCTGAAACATCTCCTCCATAAACACTGAGTTTCTCCAGCATTTTGTGTGTGCTTCTAGAAAATGGAAGTGATTTACTCTCCCTTTCCAAGATAATTATCACAGTTTGGAATTTGGATGTGTTCAGATTCAGTAAAGTTGAAATGAGGAAAGTTTGAGATTCAGAGGTTCATTAGGTTTGGTTCTATAAAACTTGGGATCAATCATGGGATTAGGAGCTTGAGGTTTGGTAGAAAATGTTTATGTGGTATTAGAAAATTGAGAAAGTCTGCAGATGCTGAAAATCTAAAGCAACACTCACAAAATGCTGGAGGAACTCACCAGGCCAGGAGGTATCTATGGAAAAGAGTAAGTTAATTAACATTTCGGGCTGCAACCATTCATGAGTGATAAGGGTCTTGGCTCAAAACATCGGCTGTTTACTCTTTTCCAAAGCTGCTTTGTGATATTAGACTAGTTTTGGGGAGGAAAGATTTGGAGTGGCACATTGGCTTAGCAGTTAGCTTCATAGCGCCAGTGACCACCGATTCCTGCCACTGTCTTTAAAGTGTTTATACGTTCTCCCCTTGACCTTGTGTGGTTCCTCGGGGTGAACTGGTTCCCTCCCGCCTTCCAAAACATACTAGTTCGTAAGTTAATTGGTCATTATAAATTAGCCAGTGATTAGGTTAGTATTAAATAAGTGGGTTGCTAGGCAATGCAACATGTTGGGCCGGAAGGGCCTGTTCCACACTCCATCTCTAAATAAATACAAATAACTTGTGAGCTGTTTCTCGCTGATTTGACTTGATGCAAACAACACATCTCACTGCGTATTTCAGTGTTTTGATGTACATGTGACAAATAAACCTAATCATTAAATTATTTAAAATATTGGAGTCAGAAAGAAATTGGGATTTACCTTTTTGGGGTAGGATTGGACTGATGTGGGATGTGATGTCACTGACATGTCCATCATTTTTACCATTCTGTCATGGTATTGGACAGATGTGGGATGTGATATCACTGACATGTCCATCATTGTTTACCATTCTCTCATGGTATTGGACAGATGTGGGATGTGATGTCACTGACATGTCCATCATTTTTACCATTCTGTCATGGTATTGGACAGATGTGGGATGTGATATCACTGACGTGACCATCATTGTTTACCATTCTCTCATGGTATTGGACAGATGTGGGATGTGATGTCACTGAAATGTCCATCATTTTTACCATTCTGTCATGATATTGAACTTGGAGCATTGAGCAGTTCAGAGATGAGAAGGTTTGAGCAATCATCAATCTGAGAGATGTTTGTGTGCTACTGGACTGTTTGAGATAGAGTCATCCAGTCATATCATAATGCAATGCATTTACAGGCCCTTCAGCCCAACCAGTCCATGCTGCCCACCCAGCTAGTCCCAACTTCCAGCGGTTGGAACGAATCCCTTCAGGCCACTCCTCGTCAAGTTCTACCCAAGTAGTTCTTTAACTGCTTCCTCTGACAGCTCATTGCAGGTACTTGTCACTCTCTGCATAGAAAAGTTGCCCCTCTTGCCATTTTTAAATCTTTTCCCTCTCACCCTAAATCTATGCCCTCTAGTTTTGGACTCTCCTGCCCCATGGAAAAAACTGTAACCATCCACCCTAGGTTTGCCTCTCATCATTTTGAACACTTCTATAAGGTTGCCTCCATTCTCCCATTCTCCAAGAGCTAAAGACTAGCCTGATCAACATCTTCCTATAATTCAGTTGCACTAGTCTTAGTAACATCCTTGCAAATCTCCTCTGCACTCCTTCCAATTTAACTGGTCAGGATGACCAGAAGAGTACACCAGTGTTTAAACCAAGAGGAGGAGAAAGTACATGGGCATAACAAGCTGGAAGGCAATGAGTCATAATGTGTTGAAGCTGTTATGGTGAAGGATTGGCATACTGCCAAGGTGATGCTGCAATTCAAAAAGAATAGGATGCGAAAAAGAACTATAGGCTGGTGAGTCTAAATGGTGGCACAGTAGCGTAACATTCAGCATAACGCTATTTCAGCGCCAACATCCCACTGCTGTCTGTAAGGAGTTTGTATATTCTCCCTGTGACCAGGTGTGTTTCCTCCGGGTGCTCTGGTTTCCTCCCACATTCCAAAGATGCATGGGTCCGTAGGTTAATTGATCACATGGGTGTGGTAGTAGAACATTTGGGAAGTCATAATCTTTTGGTATAACTTCATGAAGAGGAAATTATGTTTGAATTCTTTGAGGAAATATCAGTCTAAGTGAATAGAGAGAAAGCAATAATGTATTATTAGATTTTCAAAAGATTTTTGACAAAGTGCTTCACAGAGGTTACCTCGCAAGGTAAGAGTTTGTGGTGTTGCAAATAACATTTTATCATGGATAGAACACTAAGATAAACTTTGTTAAGATTGGTTTTATTTGTCACATGAACATTGTGATTTCATACAGTGAAATGGTCATTTGTATCAGCGACCAACACAGTCTGAAGATGTGCTGGGGGCAGCCCACAAATGTCAGCATACTTCTGCAATAACACAGTGTGTCCACTACTTACTAACCCTACACCATACATCTTTGAAACGTGGAAGGAAATTGGAGCATCCAGAGGAACCCCACACGGTCACAGGAAGAAAGCACAAACTCCTTACGTACAGCAGCGGGAATTGAACCCCAGTCAGTGGTGCTGTGAAACACCACACGAACCGCTATGCTGCTGCTGTAGCCCAAATCAAGGTCTGATTTGTTGTGCAGTCAGAGATGTTCTTGTGCACATCACTGTTGTTAGAGTTACTGTGGGTTCCTGTCAGCTTGAAACAGTCTGGCCATGCTCTCTGACCTCTCTCAGTAATAGGTCATTTCCTTAAGGTCTTCCATCAGAATGTCTCCCGTGTGTTGAAATCTTATTCCTACCTATCTCAATAAAGAGAAGGAACTGTAATAAACTGTTTAATTTCTCATATTTCCATATCACAGAGGCCGTTCAACCAATAATTGCATCATTTATGTTCGGTGTTTTGTCTGAACCTACTCACCTTTAAATCTCCTTTGCACCCTTCCTATGTTTCCACATCCTTCCTATAATGAGGTAACCAGAACAGAGCACAGTACTCCAAGTGGGGTCTGACCGGGGTCCTATATAGCTGCAACATTACCTCTCACCTCCTAAACTCAATCCCACGATTGATGAAAGCCAATACACTGTATGCTTTCTTAACCACAGAGTCAACCTATGCAGCAGCTTTGAGTGTCCTATGGACCTCAAGATCCCTCTGATCCTCCGCACTGCCAAGAGTCTTGCCATTAATACTATATTCTGCCATCATGTTTGACCTACCAAAATGAACCACCTCACACATATCTGGGTTGAACTCCATCTGTCACTTCTCAGCTCAGTTTTACATCCTATCAATGTCCCACTGTAACCTCTGACAGCCCTCCACACTATCCACAACACCCCCAACCTTTGTGTCATCAGCAAATTTACTAACCCATCCCTCCACTTCCTCATCCAGGTCACTTGTAAAAATCATGAAGAGTAGGGGTCCCAGAACAGATCCCTGAGGCACACCACTCCATGCAGAAAATGACCCATCTACAACCATTCTTTGCCTTCTGTGGGCAAGCCAGTTCTGGATCCACAAAGCAATGTCCCCTTTGATCTCATGCCTCCTTACTTTCTCAATAAGCCTTGCATGGGGTACCTTATCAAATGCCTTGGTAAAGTCCATATAAAATACATCTACGATTCTACCTTCATCACTGTGCTTAGTCACATCCTCAAAAAATTCAAATCAGCCTCATAAGACACAACTTGCCTTTCACAAAGCCATGCTGACTATTTCTAATCATATTATGTCTCTCCAAATGTTCATAAATCTTGCCTCTCAGGATCTTTTCCATCAACTTACCAACCACTGAAGTAAGACTCATTGGCCTATAATTTCCTGGGCTATTCCTTCCCCCTTTCTCGAATAATGGAACAACATCCACAACCCTCCAATCCTCCGGAACCTCTCCCATCCTCATTGATGATGCAAAGATCATCGCCAGAGGCTCAGCAATCTCCTTGATTTGATCTGTATGAACAGTATGCAAGACAAGCTTTTCATTGTATCTTAGCACATGTCACAATAATAAACCAATTCCAATCCAATATGCATACTTTCATACAACCATTGCCCTCTATTGTATGTGCATAAACTCTCTTACCTCCAATACCTACCTGGCCTTTTTACCAGTGGTATTAACCTACTGCTCTGCACATCTTTGGGATTTGGGAGGGAAATGGAGCACTCAAGGGAAACCTCACAGTCACAGGGAGAACTTACAGTCGCCACACAGGTAGTGCCAGAAATCTGAATTGAACTCTGGTCTTTGGAGGTGCACCTGCTTTGCCACTGTGTTGTCCATTTGATCACTGTCATTCAGTCAGGCCACCAACAGTCAGTTTCCCTCTCTCCAAATGGTTAAATTGATCTATTCCGTAACAGAATATGCATTAGTGTGAAGTTCCAGTATACCTCCTCTTAATATTTAACACTGATCTAAAGTTATATATCATTCAGTTACTGATATGGTGCCAAATTTACCCAGTGAATCAAATCCTACTAATACCTTTAATGGTCGCAATGCCTATACATAAATTCGTAAGTCCTTAAGACCATAACAGAGGAACAGAATTAGGCCATTCAGCCCATCACTCTAACATTCCATCACAGCTGCTTTATTATGCCTCTCAACACCATTCTTCTGCTTTCTCCCTGTAGCCTCTGTTGCCCTTACTAATCGAGACCCTATCAACCTTCACTTTAAATATACCCCATGACTTGCCTCCAATATTGTGCCAATGAGTTCCACAGATTCACCACGATCTGGCTGAAGAATATATCAGTCATAGAATATATTATACCAATGCAAGCATCTCTCGATATCAATCCCCTCACTAACACTTGGTCTGCAGAGCTCTATGCCTTGGCAATTCAAATGCTAGTCTAGTCTGCCATTTCCCCTTGGAAGCTGTGCTTTTGAACTGTCTGTATGACCTAGAGTTTTTGCAGTATCCTGAAGGATTTGGCAAACTAGACTCTCGAAGATGCACGTATGGCTGCAGTGGCCATTGCTGGAGCACACTTAGGGCCAGATTGAAATTTTGGGCCTGATTGAAACATCAGGGCCCAGACCCAAGAGCAAAAAACTAACCAATATTTAGGCAATTTAAGTGCAGAGTCAGATTAAAAGATTCGGGCACCGAGGCCAAGAGCAAAGGGCGAACTGGTGTTCAGCTCAGCTTTACTCAGCTTGGTACTGAACTGACTATGCTGCTGTGGTCTGCATCTGCCGGGCTCCTGGACTGGCTGGGTCTTTGAAATGACTCTGTGGCTGTGGACACAGTTCTGTGTATTATTTATGTGCATTTTTGCAGTTTCTTTATTCACACATTGGATGTTTGATGCTCCTTGTCATGTAGAGTTTTAATTATGTTTCTTTGCGCTGTGGCTTCCTACAAGAAGATGACTCTTGAGGTTGTATATGGTAACCATATTTGATAATAAATGAACTTTGAGATAATTCTGTCTGGGAGGAGCTACATGAACTTGCAAACCCACACTCAATGATTTAGGAACAGTTTCTTCCCCTTCATCATGAGATTTCAGAATGGTCCATAAACCCATGAAGACTACCTCATTATTCCTCTTTTTTACACTATTAATTTATTTTGTAATTTAGATTATAAGGCCGTAAGACATAGGAGCAGAATTAGGTCAAACAGCCAATTATGTCTATTCGATCATTGCCGAATTACTGGTGCCAGAATGTGTGGCAACACTTGAGGGCTGTCCCCAGCACATCCTTAGGTTATGTTGCTTGTTAATGCGACTGACACGTTTCACTGTAAGTTTCCACGTACTGTACATGTGATAAATAAATGAATTTATTATCCCAATCAACCCCATTTTCCCACTTTCTATCTGTAACCTTTGACACTCTTACTAATCTAGAATCTATCAACCTCTGCTGTAAAAATACCTATTTTTATAGCAGTTTTATGTCTTTGCTCTGTACTGCTGCCATAAAGCAACAAATTTCACGTCATATAATCATCGATGATAAACCTGATTCTGATTCTGACTTCCTAAATGCTGTGAGTCTCTCTCCACCATCTTCTCAGCAGTGAGTTGCAGACTGGCCTGGCTGTTGTTCCAGGTCTATTGTAATATGGACACTCACTCAGCTGCACCATATCCATTCCCTTAAACTAGACAAACGGGAAAGCAGAGAGACCAAGCGGATCCATGCACTGGGTCCAGACTCAACAACGTCATTACCAGCTCCAGTCAGTAGGCTTGAGAGAGTACAGGGAGAATCTACAAGGATGTTTTTTGGGACTTGAGAACCTCAGTTGTACGGAAAGGCTGAATAGGTTTGGGCTTTATTCCCTGGAGCGTAGGAAAATGAGGGGACATTCGACAGAGGGATATAGGTGTAAGCAGGCTCTTTCCACTCAGGTTAGGTGAGATTGGAACTAGAGATCATGGGTTAAAGGTGAAAAGTGAAATGTTCAAGGGGAACCTACTATGAGTGGGAACTTCTTCACTCAGAGGGTGGTACAAATATGGAACAAAGTGGTGGTTGTGAATTCAACTGCAACATCTAAGAGAAATTTGGATAGATACATGGATGGGTGTGATATGGGTAATTATAGTCCAGGTGCAGTTTAATGGGACTCAGCAGAATAACTGCTCAACATGGAATAGATGGCCTAAAGGGCCTGTTTCTATTCTGTAATCCTCGTAGACTCTATGACTCCAGTCAGCTGTACAGACATTACCTCATGGACATTTGGGGGTACATTCTAAAAGGGGAGAGTAGTCAGAAAATCATGGAAATGTATACACCAAAATGGGCCCTCTTGGCCCACTTCACCCATGCCAACTGTGATTCCTATCTGCACCAGTTCCATCTACCCACATTAGGCCCATTCCTAAACTGCCGCCTTGTCATTGTAATTGTATCTGCTTCCACCATCTTCTGCCGCAAGTTGTTCCAGAGAACATCACCCTTGGAGTGTAAAGCGTACCCCTCAGATCTCCCAAGCAACTTTGTAGGACTAGCAGAATCATAAATCACAACTAATATACCAGACTGCTCAAAACAGAATCCCTGGGCTTGCACACTGAGAATTAGAGTCAGATTTATTATCACTGACATGAAATGTGTTGTTTTGTGACAGCAGTACAATGCAAAGTTACTATAAATTATCAAAAATAAACAGTGTTAAGGAACAGGAATAACAAGGCAGTGATCGTGGGCTCATTCAGAAAGCAGATGACAGAGGGAAAGAAGCTGTTTCTCTCTCATGGACTGTGGGTTTTTATGCTCATCCCAGCGATTGCAGTGAGATGTCCTGGATGCTGAGGTGATGGATGCCTCCTTCCTGAGGCACTGCCTGTGGAAGTTGTCCTTGATGCTGGGGAGGGCTGAATGTTCTACTGTCTCTAGTAATCCTGTGCAGACAATGATGCAACCAGTCAGAATACTCTCCATTGACAGAAAATTACTTACTTATTTATTTACTTATTTAGTGAGCCATGCCACCCACTGGCCTCTGACAAACCCGACCAACACTAATCATGAAGAATTTTACAGTGACCACTTAACCTACCTGATATGTCTTTGGACTGTAGGAGGAAACCAGAGGACCAGTGAAAAC
The DNA here is from genome assembly GCF_030144855.1 of Hypanus sabinus. Classification (NCBI taxonomy): domain Eukaryota; kingdom Metazoa; phylum Chordata; class Chondrichthyes; order Myliobatiformes; family Dasyatidae; genus Hypanus; species Hypanus sabinus. The sequence goes on along the minus strand of NC_082709.1, from coordinate 88,627,432 downwards.
CCATTCATTCCACAGGAAGGACATGCACAGACTCAACAATTGAACTCAACTCCAGGATGCTCCAAACTGTAATAGTGTCATGCTAACTGCTACACTACCTTGAGATACCAAATCTCTTCAAACCACTGGTGTGCCTTCTTCATGATTGAATCAATGTGTTGGGCCCAGGATAGATATAGTGGTGGATCAGTAAAACAGACCTTGTAGGTTTCTAAGATATTCTTTGTATAAACTTTCCATACATCTTGTTTAGCGTTATCCTGAACCCAGTAAATTGTGGTATCATACAGCAGGGTAGGTTCCGAGATGAGTTTTGTTCTGCAGGTATTAGGCAATGACTCTCTCTAGAGCAGACAACAAGGAAAGTTGAAGGTTACCACAATCAGATTGGTCTCCATTCTCAAGGAGCATCATGTCTATGGAATCTCCCTGGTCCATAGCATATCACTCCAATGTTTGCTTCAGAAACCAATTTGACAGCAGCTTGTACTTTGAGGTGTCATCTGTGTATTGAAGTTCGATGACTGAGGTTGGGTTAACTTTATTTCCAGAATGGAAGGTTTCCCATAAGATCATAAGACATAGGAGGAGCATTAAATCATTCAGACCGTTATCTCTGCTCCACCACATGATCATGACTGATCCATGTTTCCTCTCAACCCCATTTTCCTGCCTTCTCCCCATAAGCTTTGACACTTCTATTTAATCAAGAACCTATCAACCTTCACTTTAAGTAAACCCAATGACTTGGCCTCCACAGCTGGATGTGGCAATTAATTCTACGGATTCACTACTCTTTGGCTAAAGAAATTCCTTTTCATCTCTTTTCTAAAAGGACATCCTTCTATTCCAAGACTCACTAACTATAGAAAACATTCTCTTCACTCCACTCCATTGAGGCCTTTCAATATTCAGTAGATTTTAGTGTGATTGTCCTTCAGTCTCTAAACTCCAGTAAGTACAGGTCCAGAGTCATCTAACACTCCTCATATGTTGACCCGTTCATTCCCCGAATTTCCGATTTGTCATTTAGATTAGACCATACCCAGTGGGAAGCTTATTAGTAGAGATTATATTCACCACTGCAACAAGGAATATTGACAAAAGTGTTGTGGTAAACTGCTGTGGCCCCACTGGAATCCCATCATAAAATGGGGTCGTAAAGCAGAAAGCGGAGATTTTCAAAGGACTGGTGAATTCATGAAAGGTTCTGCATGGTCAATCTTGGTCAACCGAGTCAAATAGTTCAGTAGGGTAGAAAAGGTTGTACAAGGTGAATTGGTGTTGTGCTGTCTACCATGCCTCTAGATGGTTGGAATATATGTTGTGAACCCGGGGAGCACACACAGGAACTCAGCAAGTCATACAGCACCTGTGGAAGGGAATATTAAGAGTCAACGTTTCCAGCTGAGTCCCTTCATTGTCATGGAAAGAAAGGGGGAATAAACTAATAAAATAAGGTGGGGGAGGAGGTAGAAATACAAGCTAGCAGGTGATAGATGAGACCAGGTAAGGGTGAAGATGAGTGAGTGGGGAAGGGGTGATGAAGTGACAGCTAGAAGGTGATAAATGGAAGAGGTAAAGGGCTGGGGGTGAGGGAATCTGAGAGGAGAGGACAATGGGAGAAAGGGAAGGAGGAGGGAAACCAGAGGGAGATGATTGACAGGTGAGGAGAAGGGGAGGGGTTAGAGGGTATCCAGAATGGGGAAAAGAAAAAAATATGAGGAGGAAAGGGCAGAAATTACAAGTAGTTAAAGAAATCAGTGTTTATGTCCATCAGATTGGAGGCTACCCAAATGGAATATAAGATCTCCTTCCTCCAATTTGAGTGCAGCCTAATTGTGGCACTATAGGAGGCCATGGGCAAACATTTCAGAATTGCAATAGGTCAAATTGAAGTGAGTAGCCACCAGGACATCATGCCCTTTGTAAGAAACGGAGAGAAAATGTTCAATGAAACAGTCCTTCATTCCGCCCCTCCCTGTCTCGTTTCCAGATGGTGGAGCCTCTCAGTAGGTCAACGTTTGTAATGGGTGCTCCACGGACAACAGAGGCAAAGTATTTTGAAGGTTGGAAAAATCCGTAGAAGGTGATTGCTGTTGTAAGGTCAACTGTGTCCTAAATGGACAGAATCTACACGGTGACCAAGGAGCCTTCGGGAAGCCTTGGTTACCACCTTCCGGTGAGAGACAACCCCGCAATTACTTACACTGTGACCAACAGTGACACGATCCCCATCAGGTTCTCCCCTTACTGGAAATAGCCACAATGAAGACATATTGGTGCACTAGGATGTCCTCCTTTTCAGAATGATGAGGACATGAGGCTGTGAGACAATAACACAAGAGACTGCAGGGCTGGGAACTGGAGATGCTGGATGAATTCAGTGGATCAGACAGCATCTCTGAAGGGAAATGGTCAATGCAGTTGAAGGATCTTAACGTGATACATTGACTGTCCATTTCCCTGCACAGATGCTACCTGATCCATTGAGTTCCTCCAGCAGCTTCTCCAGGGTGTTTGGTACATCGGCTTGGAGGTCTTCTCAGACATCAGTCATCAAAAACATCAGTCCTTTCCTTCTAATGCTCAGGGTTTGCTTAAAACCCTGAGACAAAGGAGCAGAATTAGGCCCTACAGCCCACTGAGCCTGCACCATCATTTGATCATAACTAATTTATTTTTTCTCTCAACCCCATTCTCCTGCCTTCTCCCTGTAACCAATGATACCCTTATGAATTAAGAACCAATCAACCTTCACTTTAGATATACCCAATGACTTGATATCCACAGCTACCATGGGAATGATTTTCACAGACTCACCACCCTGGGGCTGAAGGAATTCCCCCTCATTTCTGTTCTAAATGGATGTCCTTCTATGCTGACGCAGTGTCCTGGATTCTCTCACTATTGGAAACATTATGTCCAGGTCCATTTTGTGCAGACTTCACAATATTCAGTATGATTCAATGAGATTCCCACACATTCTTCTAAATTCTAGGGTGTACAGGCCCAGAGCTCCTCATGTGCTAACCCTTACATTCCCAGGATTACTCTTGTAAACCTCTCCTGGTCTCTCTCCAATGTCAGCACATCCTTTCTTAGATATCAAGATTCAAGATTGTTTAATATCATTTCCAGTATAAAGTATAAAGGAGAACAAAATAATTGTTACCCCTTATCTAGTGCAGCACAAAAAATACAATAAGATTAAAAAAAAATTGAAAAGACATAGTAAATGTAAATAGCTTATACACATAGATTGATTTAATGTACATAAAATGATGCTAGGTACAGGAGTATCTATATATAAACACATTCTGACAGGAGGTGATAATGTGATGAGGTTAATGGTGAAGGGTTGATCAGCCTCAATGCTTGGGGATAGTAACTGCTTTTAAGGCTGGTGGTCCGATACTGTTGACAATACTCCAACTGTGGTCTTATAAAGTCTTATGAATGCCTTATAAAGTCCCAGCATTACATTCTTGCTTTAGATTCAAATATTCAAATGCATTTATTATGAAAGTATGTGTATAGTATACAACCCTGAGATCTGTCTTCCCACAGACAGACACTAGACAAAGAAAACCATAGAAACCCTTCAAAGGAAAACATCAAACCCCCAACACACAAAAAAACAAGTGAAAATCACAGAATATCAAACCACAAGCCAGTGAAGCAGTCTAAAACTGTTGAGTTTAGTTCAGCTCAGTGCTGTGTCGTTCATTGACTGCAAGCTGCAGTTGCAACCCACCCCAAACAAAGTCGCAAAAAATAGAAATAAGAGAAGAGTAACCAGAAACCAGAAACACATATAACGTGAACTAGAGTGTAAACCTTGCCCACAGCCCAAGACTCCAGCAACATCCACTGGCAGCAGGAAGCAAAAGGGAGAGAAACGAAGGCACCGTCCTCCAGTATGAAACGTGGGCACCGTCCTCCAGTATGAAACGTAGGCACCGTCCTCCAGTATGAAACGTAGGCACCGTCCTCCAGTATGAAACGTAGGCACCGTCCTCCAGTATGAAACGTAGGCACCGTCCTCCAGTATGAAACGTGGGCACCGTCCGCCAGTATGAAACGTAGGCACCTTCCTCCAGTATGAAACGTAGGCACCGTCCTCCAGTATGAAACGTAGGCACCGTCCTCCAGTATGAAACGTGGGCACCGTCCTCCAGTATGAAACGTGGGCACCGTCCTCCAGTATGAAACGTGGGCACCGTCCTCCAGTATGAAACGTAGGCACTTTCCTCCAGTATGAAACGTAGGCACCGTCCTTCAGTATGAAACGTGGGCACCGTCCTCCAGTATGAAACGTGGGCACTGTCCTCCAGTATGAAACGTGGGCACCGTCCACCAGTATGAAACGTAGGCACCGTCCTCCAGTATGAAACGTAGGCACCGTCCTCCAGTATGAAACGTGGGCACCGTCCTCCAGTATGAAACGTGGGCACCGTCCGCCAGTATGAAACGTAGGCACTTTCCTCCAGTATGAAACGTAGGCACCATCCTCCAGTATGAAATGTAGGCACTGTCCTCCAGTATGAAACGTAGGCACTGTCCTCCAGTATGAAACGTAGGCACCGTCCTCCAGTATGAAACGTAGGCACCGTCCTTCAGTATGAAACGTGGGCACCGTCCTCCAGTATGAAACGTGGGCACCGTCCTCCAGTATGAAACGTAGACACCGTCCTCCAGTATGAAACGTAGGCACCGTCCTCCAGTATGAAACGTAGGCACCGTCCTCCAGTATGAAACGTGGGCACCGTCCTCCAGTATGAAACGTGGGCACCGTCCTCCAGTATGAAACGTGGGCACCGTCCTCCAGTATGAAACGTAGGCACCGTCCTCCAGTATGAAACGTAGGCACCGTCCTCCAGTATGAAACGTGGGCACTGTCCTCCAGTATGAAACGTGGGCACTGTCCTCCAGTATGAAACGTGGGCACCGTCCTCCAGTATGAAACGTGGGCACCGTCCTCCAGTATGAAACGTGGGCACCGTCCTCCAGTATGAAACGTAGGCACCGTCCTCCAGTATGAAACGTAGGCACCTTCCTCCAGTATGAAACGTAGGCACCGTCCTCCAGTATGAAACGTGGGCACCGTCCTCCAGTATGAAATGTGGGCACCGTCCTCCAGTATGAAACGTAGGCACCGTCCTCCAGTATGAAACGTGGGCACCGTCCTCCAGTATGAAACGTAGGCACTTTCCTCCAGTATGAAACGTAGGCACCGTCCTTCAGTATGAAACGTGGGCACCGTCCTCCAGTATAAAACGTGGGCACCGTCCTCCAGTATGAAATGTGGGCACCGTCCTCCAGTATGAAACGTAGGCACCATCCTCCAGTATGAAACGTGGGCACCGTCCTCCAGTATGAAACGTAGGCACCGTCCTCCAGTATGAAACGTAGGCACCGTCCTCCAGTATGAAACGTGGGCACCGTCCTCCAGTATGAAACGTAGGCACCGTCCTCCAGTATGAAACGTGGGCACCGTCCTCCAGTATGAAACGTAGGCACCGTCCTCCAGTATGAAACGTGGGCACCGTCCTCCAGTATGAAACGTAGGCACTTTCCTCCAGTATGAAACGTAGGCACCATCCTCCAGTATGAAACGTGGGCACCGTCCTCCAGTATGAAACGTGGGCACCGTCCTCCAGTATGAAACGTGGGCACCGTCCTCCAGTATGAAACGTAGGCACCATCCTCCAGTATGAAACGTAGGCACCATCCTCCAGTATGAAACGTGGGCACCTTCCTCCAGTATGAAACGTAGGCACCGTCCTCCAGTATGAAACGTGGGCACCGTCCTCCAGTATGAAACGTGGGCACCGTCCTTCAGTATGAAACGTGGGCACCGTCCTCCAGTATGAAACGTGGGCACCGTCCTCCAGTATGAAACGTGGGCACCGTCCTCCAGTATGAAACGTGGGCACCGTCCTCCAGTATGAAACGTGGGCACCGTCCTCCAGTATGAAATGTAGGCACCGTCCTTCAGTATGAAACGTAGGCACTTTCCTCCAGTATGAAACGTAGGCACCGTCCTCCAGTATGAAACGTAGGCACCGTCCTCCAGTATGAAACGTAGGCACCGTCCTCCAGTATGAAACGTAGACACCTTCCTCCAGTATGAAACGTAGGCACCGTCCTCCAGTATGAAACGTGGGCACTTTCCTCCAGTATGAAACGTAGGCACCTTCCTCCAGTATGAAACGTAGGCACCGTCCTCCAGTATGAAACGTGGGCACCTTCCTCCAGTATGAAACATAGGCACCTTCCTCCAGTATGAAACGTAGGCACCGTCCTCCAGTATGAAACGTAGGCACCGTCCTCCAGTATGAAACGTAGGCACCGTCCTCCAGTATGAAACGTGGGCACCGTCCTCCAGTATGAAACGTAGGCACCATCCTCCAGTATGAAACGTAGACACCGTCCTCCAGTATGAAACGTGGGCACCGTCCTCCAGTATGAAACGTGGGCACCGTCCTCCAGTATGAAACGTAGGCACCGTCCTTCAGTATGAAACGTAGGCACTTTCCTCCAGTATGAAACGTAGGCACCGTCCTCCAGTATGAAACGTAGGCACCGTCCTCCAGTATGAAACGTGGGCACCTTCCTCCAGTATGAAACGTGGGCACCGTCCTCCAGTATGAAACGTAGGCACCGTCCTCCAGTATGAAACGTAGGCACCGTCCTCCAGTATGAAACGTGGGCACTGTCCTCCAGTATGAAACGTGGGCACCGTCCTCCAGTATGAAACGTAGGCACCGTCCTCCAGTATGAAACGTGGGCACCGTCCTTCAGTATGAAACGTAGACACCTTCCTCCAGTATGAAACGTAGGCACCGTCCTCCAGTATGAAACGTAGACACCTTCCTCCAGTATAAAATGTGGGCACCGTCCTCCAGTATGAAACGTGGGCACCGTTCTCCAGTATAAAATGTGGGCACCCTCCTCCGGCAGCAGTGTGAGAGAAGGAGAGAGAGCGAGACTGGTCAAATGCAGGAAGATGGTGCCACTCTTGTCCTCATTGATTTCAATCTTCCTCGACATTTTAATCAGCAAGATCGGCAAGGAATGTATTCGATCATGGACTCGCGCCCGATCTCCAGGTTGCACACTTCGCTCGTAACTTCACCAAACTCCCTCAGAGACAGAAAAGTGCCAGGTGACTCAATCGGCCCAAAAACACCATCAAAATGTCAATCACGGGTTCCAATAGGAGCAGATTCATATTTGAAGGAAGAAGAAGAAATAAAAGAAGTGATTTTGTTAATGACGTCGCCTTTGATCACATTGTTCGCTGGCGCCATCTTCTTAATTATTTTTGTCCTCTGGAAATACTTAATATTCTTTGAGATACAGCAAAGTATCAGGCCTTTCTGGCCCAGCGAGCCCACACCGCCCACTTACACCCATGTCACAAATCAACCTACCAACCTGTATGTCTTTGGAACATGAGGGAGAAGCGGAGTTCGCAGAGAAAACCCACACTCTCACAGGGAGAACTTACAAAACTCCTTACGGGCAGTGGTGGGATTGAACATGGGTCACTGGCGCTGTAACAGATTACACTACCACATGCTAACATTACACTTGCCCTCCTATGGACTCAAGCTGCATGCTAAACTTTGGAGAATCTTGCACTGGTTCTCCCAAGTCACTTTGACCTCCGATTTCTGAATTCACTCCCCATTTAGAAAATTGACTCTGCCTTCATCTCAAGGTGTTGTCTACATGAACCTTAGTTGGGCATTTGACAAAGTCCTGCATTGGAGGTTGGTAAAGAAGGTTCTGTCGCTCGGCAAGTTGAGGTGGTAAATTGGATTGGACATTGGGAGAAGCTAGAGAGTGATAGTAGACAGTTGTCTCTCTGACTGGAGGCCTGTGATGAGTGGAGTTCTAAAAGATTCAGTGCTGAGTCCATTGTTGTTTGTCATGTATATCAACAAACTGGAATTCTGTAGATTGAACCAAGATTGGGGGTGTACTAGACAGTGAGGAAGGCTATCAAAGCTTGCAGAGGGATCTGCACAAGCTGGAAAATGGGCTGAAAAATGGCAGATGAAATTTAATGCAGACAGGTGTGAGGTGTTTTACTTCAGTAGGACCAACCAGGGTACACAGTGAACTGTAAGGTACTGAGGAGTGTGGTAGAACAAAGGAATCAGGGTATACAGGTCCATAATTTGTTAAAAGCTGAGTCACAGGTAGATAGGGTCGTAAAGAAAGCTTTTGGCACATTGGCTGTATAAATCAAAGTACAGAGTACAGAAGATAGGAAGTTATGTTGAGGTTCTGTAAGATGTTGGTGAGGCCTAATTTGGAGTATTGTGTGCAGTCTCAGTCACCTGATGTCAATGAGATTTAACGAGTACTGAAAAAATTTACAAGGGATTTGCCGAGTCTGAAGGACCTGAGCCGTATGGAAAGATTAAATAGGTTAGGACTTTTCCCACTGAGGTTGGGTGGCACTACAACCAGAGGTCCTGGGCTAAGAGTGAAAAGTGAAAATTTTAAATGGAATATTGTGGAAAACTTCTTCATTCAGAGGGTGGTGAGAGTATGGAATGAGCTGCCAGCACAAGTAGTACATGTGAACTCAATTTCAACATTTAAGAGAAGTTTGGATAGGTACATGGATGGTAGGGGTATGGAGGGCTATGGTCCCAGTGCAGATCAATGGGAGTAATGGTTCGGCACAGACTAGATGGGCTGAAGGGCCTGTTTCTGTACTGTACATTTCTATGATTCTATCTACCAAAGTGCATAACCATATACTTCCCCATACTGTATTCCATCTGCCATATGTGAAATGGCATTCACATCAAGGCTGGGGTCCTGATTTCACTCTTTCATTATTCCACATGTAAAACATTGAAACCTCTCAATTTCAGCTTGTTACTCACTCACAGGTATCCTTATTCTGTGTGCAAACCATTTGAAACTGTTGATTAGATTCCATCCTGTAACTTGTTCCCAGATGTGCCCTAACACTACCAGCTCTGGAATGCCTACCCTTGTTTGCCTGTCAGCTTTATTACCCTTTCACCAGTTTCCCAGCTCTGTCTGCTGTCACACACCTCACTCTGCCAAACACTTAGTAATGAAAAAATGAAAACAAACTGTTTTGTAATTAACCCTCCCAGCACAAATTTATTATGCACAAATATCAAATAGCTGACATCGAGCGAGGAGCTGTAATTTGATCTTTCTGCTAACATTCATGAACCACTCAAGCATTGCATTAGAACTACATGTTGGATTACGGGCACGTAACCAGCTACTGGTTAGCTCCCGTCTTGTGAGCGCCTCACATCACATAGAATGTGAAACTTTGAACAGGATGAGACAGGAGCAGACCCTTCAGCCCACAATATCTGTGCTGAACATGATACCATATTAAACTAAATCTCTTCAGCCTGCATATGATCCATATCTCTCCACTCCTAAGACTTTAGCAAATCTCTACAGATGTACCATGGAGAACGTTCTGCCTTGTTGCGTTGCCGCCTGTTATGGAGGCTCCAATTCACAGGATTGGAAAAAGCCGCAGAGGGTTGTAGACACAGCCAGCTCCAACATGGACACTAGCCTCCCACCATCAACGATATCATCAAAAGGTGATGCCTTAAAAAGGTGGCATCCATCATTAAGGATCCCCATCACCCAGGACATGCCCTCATCTCCTTACTACCACCAGAGAGTCCAAAGGCACACCATCAGTATTTTAGGAACAGTTTCTTCTTCTCGGCCATCAGACTTCTGAACAGTCGATGAACTTTTGAGAACTATCTCCTAATTTTGCTCTTTTTTATACTTTTTTTCTGTATTGCACTGTACAATTGCTGCAAAACTGCAAATTTCTTGACAAATGTCAGAGACAATAAACCTGATTCTGATTCTGATATCAAAAAGCCTCTTAAAAATCACTGTTGTATTTGTTTTCACCGCTACCTCAGCCCGTTCCAGGTACCCATCACATCTGTAAAAAAAACTTGCCCATACATCTCGTTTAAACTTTACCTCCTCACCCTAAATGCATTCTGGTATCTGAATGTTTCTACATTTGGAAAAAAGATTTTGAATGTCTATCTTTTGCTGTGACAGAATAACAAATTTCACAACATGTAAAACAGAGATAATAATCCTAATTCTGATTCTGATACTCTGTCTATACCACTCGTGATTTTATGAACTTCTGCCCTCAGTCTCTGACTGCAGAAAAAACAATCAATGTTTGTCCGACCTCTCTCCATAGCTCATTCTGTCTAATTCAGGCAGCATCCTGGTAAATGTCTTGTGTACCCATTCCAAAGTCTCCATACCCTTCCTGTAACGGGGACAACCAAAATTTCATACAATACTCCAAATGTGGCCTGACCAAAGAGTTAGGATCAAAGAGAAAGATTAGCTTTATTAGTCACGTGCATCAGATCATATAGTGAAATGCATTGTTTGCATCAAATCAGATCAGTGAGGACTGTGCTGTCACCACACTTCCAGCACAACATAACATGTCCACAACTCACTAATCCTAACCCTTTGGAATGAGGCAGGAACATGGAGCACCCAGAGGAAACACACGCGGCCACGTGGGGAGCATGCATACTCATTATAGACTGTGGTGGGAATCCAACACCAATCTTACCGTTGGCTGCTCGAAAGCATTGCACTACCACACCACCATAATTGTGACATGCCTGCAGAAATTGAGAGTTTTATGTATCATAATTGCATCCCTTGCTCAGAGACTCTTACTTGCATTCTTCGGATTAAAATCTAAATGAATTACAGAAAGTATTTTGCCACAGACCAGAATCAAAATCAGAATCAGTCTTAATATCACTGGCATATGGCATGAAACAGCAGCAGTACAGTGCAATATGTAAGAAAAACTATAAATTACAATAACTATACACAAGAAAGGAAAATTAATTTAAATAAGAAGTGCAAAAAGAAAGGGTAATTCAGTTCATGGGTGCATTGTCCATTCAGAAATCAGATGGTGGATGGGAAGAAGCTGTTTCTAAAAGATTGAGTGTGTATCTTCAGGCTCCTATACCTCTTCCCTGATGGTAGCAATGAGAAGAGGGCATGTTCTGGGTGATGTATGACGCATTTTTGAGGCATCGCCTTTTAAAGATGTCCTTGATGCTGAGGAGGCGAGTGCCCATGACAGAGCCATCTGAGTGGGCAGGCCTCAGCAGCTCTTTCCGATCCTGTGCCGTGGGCCCGTCCATACCAGACAGAGACACAACCAGTAAGACTGCTCTCCACAGTACATCTGTAGAAGTTTACGAGTGTTATTAGTGACATACCAATTCTGAAACTGTTAATGAAGTATAGTGGCTGTCATGCCTTCTTTGTAATTGCATCGGTATGTTGGGCCCAGGATAGAGCCTCAGATACGGTGACACCCAGAATCTTGAAACGTCTCGCCCATTCCACCTCGATGAGGACTGGTGTGAGTTCCCTCAACTTCCCCTTCGTGAAGTCCTCAATCAATTCCTTGCTCTTGCTGATGTTGAGGGCACCATTGTTGCAGTGACACCACTCCACCAGCTGGTCTATCTTGCTGTTGTACAATCAGTAATTCTGCCAGTAAGATGTGTTGTCTGCAGATTTGTAGATGACGTTTCAGCTGTCCCTGGTCACACAGTCCTGCCGCTGCCTGTGAGGAGTTTGTACATTCTCCACGTGACCCCGTGGGTTTCCTCCCACAGTCCAAAGAAGTACCGGTGGGTAGGCTAATCGGTCGTTGCAAGTTGTCCTATGATTAGGTTGGGATTAAATCAGGGGATTGCTTGGCAGTGGGGCTCGCCGCTGTGTCTCACTAAACAAACAGTCCTGCTTGTAAAGAGACAGCAAAGTAGTGGGCTAAGCACACACCCTCAGAGATGTTACTTCCGACCCACACGGACTGTGGTCTCCCAGTGAGGAGATTAAGGATCCAGCCGCAGAGGCCCAGGCTTTGGAGCTTGTTGATTAGAACTAAGGGTGTGTTTGTGCTGAACGCTGAGCTGTAATCAATAAACAGCAGCCTGATATAGGTATTGCTATTGTTTGGGTGATCCAAGGCTCTTAGGGGAGCCAGTGAGAATCCATCTGCCGTTGACCTATTGCGATGATAGGCAAATTGCAGCAGGTCCAGATCTTTGCTAAGGCAGAGTTGATACTAATCATGAGCAACCTCTCAAGGCACTTCATCATAGTAGACGTGAGTGCAGCTGGGCGAGGGTCATCGAGGCAACTCATCCTGCCCCTCTTGGGCACTGATATGACTGTTGCCCTTTTGAAGCAGGTAGGAACCTCCAACTGCACTAGTGAGAGATTGGAGATGTTCTTGAACACTCCCGCCAGTCGGTTGGCACCAATTTTCAGTGCCCTACCAGGTGCACCATCAGGTAAGAGTTCACCCTCTTACAAGATGTTTCGATGTTGACCTCCAAGTCAGAGATCCTAGGGTCACCAGCTGCTGCAGGGTTTTGCAAAGAGGTAGTTTTATTCTCCATTTCAAAGTGTGCATACAAGATGCTAAATGCTCTCTGGAAGTTTTTGAACAATCGCGTCTTTCATTGTTCCACTAATTAGAAACACAGAAACATAGAAAACCTACAGCATAATACAGGCCCTTCAGCCCACAAAGCTGTGCCGAACATCTCCCTACCTTAGAAATTACTACGGTTACCCATAGCCCTCTATTTTTCTAAGCTGCATGTACGTGTCCAGGAGTCTCCTAAAAGACCCTATTGTATCCACTTCCACCACTGTCACCGGCAGCCCATTTCACACACATACCATCCTTTGCATAAAAAATTTACCCCTGACATCTCCTCTTTATCTGCTTCCAAGCACCTGAAACCTGTGTCCTCTCGTGTTAGCCATTTCAGTCCTGGGAAAAAGCCTCTGACTATCCACATGATCAATGCCTCTCATCATTTTATACACCTCTATTAGGTCACCCCTCATCCTCCGACACTCCTCCAAGGAAAAAAGGCTGAGTTCCCTCAACCTATTCTCATAAGGCATGCTCCCCAATCCAGGCAAGATCCTTGTAAATCTCCTCTGCACCCTTTCTATGGTTTCCACATCCTTCCTGTAGTGAGACAACCAGAAATGAGCACAGTACTCCAAGTGAGGTCTGACCAGGTTCCTATATAGCTACAAATTTACCTCTCAGCTCCTAAACTCAATCCCACGATTGATGAAGGCCAATACACCATATACCTTCTTAACCACAGAGTCAACCAGCACAGCTGCTTTGAGTGTCCTATGGATTCGCACCTCAAGATCCCTCTGATCCTCCACATTGATAAGTCTTACCATTAATACTATATTCTGCCATCATATCTGACCTACAAAGATGAACCACCTCACAGTTATCGGGATTGAACTCCATCTGCCACTTCTCAGCCTAGTTTTGCATCCCATCAATGTCCAGCTGTGACCTCTAACAGCCCTCCACACTATCCACAACACCTCCAACCTTTGTGTCATCAGCAAACTTTCTAACCCATCCCTCCACTTCCTCATCCAGGTCATTTATAAAAATCACGAAGAGGAGACATCCCAGATAGATCCCTCAGGCACACCACTGGTAACTGACTTCCATGCAGAATATGACCCATCTACAACCACTCTTTGCCTTCCATGGGCAAGCCAGTTCTGGATCCACAAAGCAATGTCCCCTTGGATCCCATGCCTCCTTACGTTCTCAATAAGCCTTGTATGGTGTGCCATATCAAATGCCTTGCTGAAATCTGCATACACTACATCTACAGCTCTACCTTCATCTATGTGTTTAGTCACATCCTCAAAAAACTCAATTAGGCTCGTAAGAAATGACCTGCCTTTCGCAAAGCCATGCTGACTATTCCTAATCGTATTATGCCTCTCAAAATGTTCATAAATCCTGCCTCTCAGGATCTTCTCCATCAACTTATCAACCACTGAAGTAAGACTCACTGGTCTATAATTTCCTGGGCTACCTCTACTCCCTTTCTTGAATAATGGAACAACATCTGCAACCATCAAATCTTCTGGAACCTCTCCCGTCCCCATTGTTGATGCAAAGATCACCGCCAGAGGCTCAGAAATCTCTTCCCTCGCTTCCCACAGTAGCCTGGGGTACATCTCATTCAGTCCTAGTGACTTATCCAACTTGTTACTTTCCAAAAGCTCTAACACATCCTCTTTGTTAATATCTACATACTCAAGCTTTTCAGTCCGCTGTAAGTCATCCCTACAATTGCTAAGATCCTTTTCCGTAATGAATACTAATGCAAAGTATTCATTAAGTACCTCTGCTGTCTCCTCCGGTTCCATACGCACTTTTCCACTGTCACACCTGATTGGTCCTATTCTCTCACATTTTATTCTCTTGCTCTTCACATACTTGTAGAATGCCTTGGGGTTTTCCTTATTCCTGTCCGCCAAGGCCTTTTCATGGCCCTTTCTGGCTCTCCTAATTTCATTCTTAAGCTCTTTCCTGCAAGCCTTATAATCTTCTAGCTCTCTATCATTGCCTAGTTTTTTGAACCTTTCATAAGCTCTTCTTTTCTTCTTGACTAGATTTACAACAGCCTTTGTACACCACATTCCCTGTACCCTACCATCCTTTCTCTGTCTCATGCGAACGTACCTCCATGCAAATATTTCCTGAACATTTGCCACATTTCTTCAGTACATTTCATTGAGAACATCTGATTCCCAATATATGCTTCCAAGTTCCTGCCTGATAGTCTCATATTTCCCCTTACTCTAATTAAACACTTTCCTAACTTGTCTGTTCCCATCCCTCTCCAATGCTATGTTAAAGGAGATAGAATTGTGATCACTATCCCCAAAATACTCTCCCACTGAGATTCCTGACACCTGACCAGGTTCATTTCCCAATACCAGATCAAGTACAGCCTCTCCACTTGTAGGCTTATCCACATATTGTGTCAAGAAACCTTCTTGAACATACCTGACAAACTCCACCCCATCTAAACCCTTTGCTCTAGGGACATGCCAATCGATATTTGGGAAATTAAAATCTCCCACCACGACAACCCTGTTATTATTACTCCTTTCCAGAATCTGTCTCCCTATCTGCTCCTTGATGTCCCTGTCACTATTGGGTGGTCTATAAAAAACAGCCAGTAGGGTTATTGACCCCTTCCTGTACCTAACTTCCCCCCACAGAGACTCCGTAGACAATCCGTCCATGTCTTCCTCCTTTTCTGCAGCTGTGACACAATCTCAGATCAACAGTGCCATGCCCCACTTCTTTTGCCTCCCTCCCTATCCTTTCTGAAACATATAAAGCCTGGCACTCAGTAACTATTCCTGCCCCTGAGCCAGCCAAGTCTCTGTAATGGCCACAACATCATAGCTCCAAATACTGATCCACGCTCTAAGCTCATTCACCTTGTTCGTAGTACCCCTCGCATTAAAATAGACGCATGTCAAACTATCGGTCTGAGTGCAGCCCTTCTCTATCTCCTGCCTATCCTCCCTCTCGCACTGTCTACAAGCTTTCTCTATTTGTGAACCAACCACCTCTTCTTCCATCTCTTCAGTTTGGTTCCCACCCCCCAGCAATCTTAGTTTAAACTCTTCCCAGTAGCCTTTGCAAACCTCTGCACCAGGATATTGGTCCCCCTCAGATTCAAGTGCAACCCATCCTTTTTATACATGTCACACTTGCCCCAGGAGAGATCCCAATGATCCAGAAATCTGAATCCCTGTCTCCTGCTCCAATCCCTCAGCCACACATTCATCCTCCACCTCATTCTATCCCTATACTCATTGTCATGTGGCACAGTCAGTAATCCCGAGATTACTACGTTTGAGGTCCTGCTTCTCAACTTCCATCCTAACTCCCTGTAGTCTGTTTTCAGTACCTCCTCCCTTTTCCTGCCTGTGTCGTTGGTACCAATATGTACCACGACCTCTGGCTGTTCTCCTTCCCACTTCAGGTTATCATGGACACGATTAGAAACATCCCAGACCCCAGTACCGGGGAGGCAAACTACCAGTTTCCGAGTTTCTTTCCTGCATCCACAGAATTGCTTGTCTGACCCCCTCACTATAGAGCCCCCTATCACTGCTGCCATCCTCTTCCTTCCCCTACCCTTCTGAGCCACGGGGTCAGACTTTGTGCCAGAGGAATGGCCACAGTTGTTTCCCCCAGGTATGCCATCTCCCCCAACAGTACTCAAACAGGAGTACTTATTGTCACGGGGTACAGCCACACGGGTACTCTCTGGCCTCTGAATCCTGCTTTTCCCTCTCTTGACTGCTACCCACTTATCTGTCTCACGAGGCCCTGGTGTGGCTATCCTCTCTATCACCTCCTCACTCTCCCTGATCAGACGAAGGTCATCGAGCTGCATCTCCAGTTCTCTAAGGAGCTGCAGCTCAATGCACCTGGTGAAGATGTGGCCATCTGGGAGGCTGGGAGTCTCCCGGACGTCCCACATCTGACACTGAGCCTCACAGTCTTACTTCTTGTCCGTATTCTACACAGGCAACCTACCCCACCTCGACCCGTTATCACCGAAACCCCGTTGAGCCAAAGCCCTCCTACTCTGTCTCCTTCTACTCCATTGCCCATTCGTCCAGCGCCTGCTCTATAAAACTGTCTCCTTTTAAACTCTTCTGGCTGTCCTCACTGGCTGTGCAGTCGTGCCCCAATCAAACTGCTGGAGAAATATATAGCTTTCATTAAAACCAATAACCTTTATGTCTAGCTAGAGTCATAGAGTCTTAGAGCAATACAGAGGGATCCAGGCCCTTTGGCCCATCGAGTCCATGCTACCCACAGTGCCCATACATCCAGACCCAGTTTCCTGCATTCAGCTCGTATCCCTACCACATACCTATCCAATTGCTTAACTTCAATTTGTAAATTGATTTATTATTGTACTTTATCTATGCCTCTACCAAATCTCCTCCCATTCTGCTACGCTCTAGGGAATAAAGTCCAAACCTATTCAGTTGTGAATATGTTGTGGGATTGTGAGACAGGGGGATTCTACTGTGTGTGGTGTTCTGTGGTTAATTAGGCTGCTATAGAGATGGAAAAATTACCTTTACAACCTTCTCACAGTGGACAGCACGATAGTGTAACACTAATACGCTGCCAGCAACCCGGGTTCAATTCCTACCAGAGTCAGCAAGGTGTTGGTACATTCTCCCTGCGACAGCGTGGGTTTTCTCCAGGTAGTCCAGTTTCTTCCTACATTCCGAAAGTGTATGCACTCGTCGGTTATCTGGTCATTTGGGTGGTTTGGGCTCGCTGGGCCTGAAGAAGGGCCTGTTACTGTGTTCTATCTCTAAATCAATAAAAAATAAATAACCTCCTTTCTCATTTCTGCTTTTACTAACCATAATACAGCAGTGTCCATATTACTCTGTGCACAATTTTTGAAAGCATCAGCTGTATTAAAGATGAAAGGAAGGAAATTAGTGACTGCAGACACAACGTTGCTGGAGGTCTGGAGCAGCAGAGAGGAACACAGCTTCAGCCACATGAAGGGTCTGGACCCGAAACGCAGACTGCCCGTTTCCTTCCATAGGTGCTACCTGAATTCCTCCTGATGTTTGCTGTGTGGAAGTTAGAGACTAGTTTGGTTTTAATCCATCTGACTTCTACAGCCAAAAGATGCAAGCCTTTTCCAATCTATAAACAGCCCTCAGTGCGGCAATTGAACCCTGAATTAGAGTCATGGCGTTAGGCGGGCCCTTCGGCCCACTGTGTCTATGCTGAACATCATTGCTATCTATTCCAATCCCACTTGCCTGTCACTGTACTCTCTGATCATCTGTCCAGGTGCCTCTTAAGTGGTGTTACTGTCCCTGCCTCCACCACCTTCTCTAGCAGCTCATTCTGGATACAAATTCAGATTAAGATACATTTCTTTATCACATGTCTATCAAAATATACAGTGAAATGTGTCGTTTGCATTAACTCCTACACGAACTAACCACCAGTCTCCAAACCCAGAGCACAGCATACGAATCGGAGGCCTCGGCTCTGGCCTGACCTCTGACTCCCGATAACCCTATCGCTAAACCCCTACCTGGCCCCAAACTCTCCCCTCTGTCACCAAGTCATTGAGCACATCTACAAGGAGTGCTGCCACAAGAAAGCAGCATCCATCATCAAGGACCCCACCATCCAGGCCATGCTCTCTTCTCTCTGCTTCCATTAGGAAGGAGGTACAGAAGCCTCAGGTCCCACACCACCAGGTTCAGTTACTACCCTTCAACCATCAGGCTTCTGAATCAGAGTGGATAACTTTGTTCACCTCAACACTGAACTGACCCCTCACTTTCAAGGACTCTACAACTCATGTTCTTAATAGTATTCAGTTACTCATTTTTTTAATTTCTTATTTGCATGAATCACTCCCTCTTATGTATTGGTTGTTTGTTAGTCAAACCACAAGCAACGCACACAAAATGCTGGAGGAACTCAGCAGGCTGGGCAGCATCTGTGGAAAAGAGTACGGTCAACTTTTCGGCCCGAGACCGTTCATCAGTATTGAGTACAGGAGTTGGGATGTTATATTGAAGTTGTTTACGTCATCAGCAACACCTAACTTTTTTTCCATAGATGCTGCCTGGACTGCTGAGTTCCTTCAGTACTTTTTGTGTCTGCTGGTTGGTTGTCAGTCTTGGGTTATGTATAGTTTTTCACAAATTCTATGGTATTCCTTAATTTTTCTGTACATGCCTTCAAGAAAATGAATTTCAAGGTAACTTATGACGATATTTACATGCTTTGAGAAGGAAAACTCTAATTTCAAACTTCCGCTGCCTTGCAGCCATAACCACCCATGGGAAAGGCTTCGGGAATAACGACACTGGTACCAAGCTGTACCGGCATTTGCCCTTCCCTTGGACTACGTCAGTGACGTGGAGAGGGGGAACCCGCTGCATGGGCAACAGCCATTTCTTCAAATCTTCCCACCCAGGCTTGCTCCCTGGAGAGGACACAGTCCACCAGAGGCACAAACCCATGATCCTCTGGGATCGACGGCTGTCTACGAACTTTGATAATAAATTTACTTTAAACTCTGAATTTTGAAAACCATCACGACGAACCTAAAGCTTCCAAGTCTGAGCCATGACCTCGACGGAAGCCGTAGCCTGGTGCAATCTTGACTAGTCTTTGTGTGAAAAATTTACCCCTCAGATCCCCTTTAAACCTCCTCCCTGTATCCCTACTTTCAAACACAACCACCATGGGAAACATATTCTGGCCATGATGCAATGTTATCATAGTGTGACGCTATTATAGCTTGGCCAGTCCAGAGTTCAGAGTTCAATTCCAGCGCTGTCTGTAAGAAGTTCGTTTGTTCACCCCAGGAACCATGTAGATTTCCTCTGGGTGCTCCAGTTTCCTCCCACTGTCCAAAGATGTTCAGGTTAGTAAGTTAATTGGTCATTTTAGGTTTTCCTGTGATTAGGCTAGTGTTAAATAGTTGGGCTGGCGGGCGGTACCGCTCATTGGGCCAGAATGGCCTAATCCGTGTTGTACATCTAAGGAAATAAATAATCTTGTAAACCTCTATCACATTACCTCTCAGTCTCTTTCTCTCCAGGGAAATCAGTCCCAATCTATTCAATTTCTCCTGATAATTTCAACCCTCTAATACAGTCAACATCTTTGTAAATCTTTTATGCACCCTCCAACTTAATCACATATTTCCTAATGTTTATGTTTAGTTGCTGCACTTTTCCTATATCAAGGTGACCGAAACTGAACACAATATTCAAAATGCACCCTCACCAAAGCCTCATGCAACCACAACCGAGCAGCCAAAGGCTGGGCACAGAGCTCCTGGAGCCTTGCTCAGGAGGTTCGATATTCTCCCCATGACCGTGTGGAGACATCGTTCCACCACTGCGCTCCAGAGCTGGCAGTATCTGGGCTTCAGGATGACTTCAACTTCTGTAACATTAGAGATTCTGCAGATTCTGGAAATCATGAGCAACATACACAAAATTCTGGAGGAGCTCAACAAGTCAGGCAGTATCTACAGAGAGGATTAAACAGCTGACACTTTGGGCTGAAACCGTTCATCAGGACTATGGAGAAGTGTCACAGCCTCAAAATGCTGACTGCTTATTCTTCTCCAAAGATGCTGCCAAAGATGTAGTATTTCGTGTGTGGTACTCATGACTTTCTGTATTTGGCCAATTGCACATGGACAATTAAGCACAAATAGCCAGTGTCAACTCGCTTGATAAGACCAAATACCGAGTTACAATCGAAAAGCGAGATAGGTAAAGAGGTTTACTATTTTCACAGGTACTGGGAGACGGTGAAAAACTTTATTTTGCATGTTTGATCATTTCATCACATCAGTGCAATGAGGTAGAGCAGGTGGTATCATGCTGAGGGGCAGCCTGCTGGTGTAACAGTCTTACAGCACCAGTAAAATGGGGTCCATTCTGCCACTGTCTGTAAGGAGTTTGTATGTTCTCCTGGGGTTTCCTCTCACATTCCAAAAAAATACAAGTTATCCAACAGGATCCCACCACCAAGCACACCTTTCCCTCCCCCCCCCCCCCATCCCGCCACTTCGCAGAGATCACTCCACATACAACTCCCTTGTCCATTCGTCCTTCCCCACTGATCTCCCTCCTGGCACTTACCATATAACCATATAACAATCACGGCATGGAAACAGGCCATCTCGGCCCTCCTAGTCCGTGCCGAACTCTTAATCTCACCTAGTCCCACCTACCCGCACTCAGCCCATAACCCTCCACTCCTTTCCTGTCCATATACCTATCCAATTTTACCTTAAATGACACAACTGAACTGGCCTCTACTACTTCTACAGGAAGCTCATTCCACACAGCTATCACTTGCAAGTGGAACAAGTGCTACACCTCCTCCCTCACCACCATTCAGGGCTCCAAACAGTCCTTCCAGGTGAGGTGACACTTCACCTGTGAGTCTGTTGGGGTCATATGCTGTGTTCGGTGCTCCCAGCGGGGCCTCCTGGATATCAGTGGGACCTGATGTAGATTGGGAGATGGCTTCACCTATCCCAGTGGCCACCCATTTTAATTCCACATCCCAAAGTCCATCTATAGCCTCCTCCATTGTCATGATGAAGCCACACTCAGGTTGGAGGAACAACACTTTATATTCCAACTGGGTAGCCTCCAACCTGATGGCATGAATGGTTTCCGGAAACGGCTCCCCCCCGTCCCCCTTCACCATTCCCTATTCCCTTTCCCTCTCTCACTTTATCTGCTTGCCCGCCCATCACCTCCCTCTGGTGCTCCTCCCCCCTGTTCTTTTTTCCATGGCCTTCTGTCCTCTCCTATCAGACTTCACCTTCTCCAGTCTTGTATCTGTTTCACCAAGCAACTTCCCAGCTCTTTACGTCACCCCTCCCCTCCCGTTTCACCTATCACCTAGTATTTCTCACTTTCCCTACCTTTTAACTCTACTCCTCATTTTTTTTTATCCTGTTCTACTGAAAGGACCCGGCCTGAAACATTGACTGTACTTTTTTCTATAGATGCTGCCTGGCCTGCTGAGTTCCTCCAGCATTTTGTGTGTGTTCCTTGGAGTTCCTGTCTCTGCAAATTTTCTCTTGTTTGTTTCAGGTTAGTAGGTTAATTGGTCAGATGGACGTAGCTGGGTAGAACGGGTGCTTTGGGCCAGGAGGGCCTGTCACTGTGTTGTATCTCTAAATATAAATCTACAAAGGAAAGCATGAACGGAGAGAGGGATAATTTAAGGTGCTTGGAGGAACGTGTAGGGGGGGATGTCAGAGGTAAGTTTTTAACACCGGGAGTGCTGGGTACATGGAATGTCCTGTCCCTTAGATAGGCACATCAATAATAGAAAAATGGAGAGTTACGTAGGAGGGAAGGGTTAGATTGATCTTAGGGTAGATTACAGGGTTAGCACAACACTGAGGGCTGAAGGACCTGTTCTGTGCTGTAATGTTCTACCTTCTATGTTCTATGTTCTAATGCAGAACAAAGTGTTACAATTACAAATCATACAGATAAAATCATTACATAATACATTAAGGTAAAACAATAACAGAATACAGAGTGAAGTATAAGAGCCACAGAGAAAGTGTAGTGCAGGAAAACAATAAGGTGCAAGGATACGATAGAGTAGCTGGTGAAGTCAAAAGACCATCTTATCGTACTAAGGGATGATAGTCATTTGTCACGCCAGAGTATAGGACCAGGCCCCTGAAGATACTTGGCCACTTGACTCGATTCAAATCCGAGCAACACACACAAAATGCTGGAGGAACTCGGCAGGCCAGGCAGCATCTGTGGAGAGATATAACCAGTCGATGTTTCGGGCCAAGTCAATTCAGTGCTTCACCTCAGCAGGTCATTTCATTGCTGCAACCTATAATGGGCTTCACTCTCTCCATCAGACCAAATACTGAGTGAAAATCTAAATTGGTTTATTATTTTCATATGTACCAAGGTCAACTAATATCCAAAGTCAATAAACCCTTACTCTAAAACCATCCCACTGTCATAGAGTCATAAAACACAACAGCACAGAAACAGGCTCTTCATATAGGCCATGGCAAAAAGTTATTCTACCTAATCCCATCAGCCCATAACTCTCCCATCCATTTTACTTATATTAGATGTTGAAATTGAACCCACATCTACCACTTCCGCTGGCAACTTGTTCCACATTCGCACCACCCTCTAAGGGAACAAGTTCCCCCCCCCCACCCCCGGGTTCCCCTTAAACATGTCATCTTTCACCCTTAACCGATAACCTCTAGTTGTAGTCTCACCCAACCTCAGCAGAAAAAGCCTGCATTCATGTATTCTGTGAGTCTGCCTCCAAGCTCTGAATTCTCCCTCAAGATGCAACTTTCTAAAACTTTAGCCCAGCTCTCATTATGAAAGTCAAAGATACACATCCTTGCTCCAACATTATGATCTGGAATCTGATGCCTCCCTTTGCCTGCTAGAGCAAAGCTCTTGGCTTCCATTTCCGCACCTGTGACTGTCCATCTCGCTCTCAAATACAACTTCATCCCCCAAGGTTTATTTATTGAAAGTGCATTGTACCTTCTCTGTAACTGTAACACTTTGCTTTGCATTGTGCGGGCAACACACACACAATGTGCTAGAAGAGCCCATGTATAAGGGTAGAACACAGCACATTCAACACAGGCACTTTGGCCCACAATATCCTGTTGACTCTTTAACTAAAGTAAAATCAGTCTAACCTTTCTCTCCCACATAGCCATCCAGTTTTCATTCTAAGAGGCTCTTAAACATTCCTACAGTATCTGCTCCTAACACCACCCCTGGCAGCATGTTGCCACCCACGCAAATACCACACTGTGTAAAAAAAGCCTAACCCTGATATTTCCCCCCCCCCCACCCTTGCTTTCCCCAAATCAACTTAAATTATGCCCTTTTGTGTTAGTATCTGGTTATAAACTCTACCTATTCCTCTTATTATCTTGTACATCACCACTCACCCTTCTTCACTCCAAAGAGAAAATCACACAATCTTCCCTCACGAGACTTGCTCTCTATTCCAGGCAGTATCCTGGTAAATCTGATCTGCACCCTCTCTAAAACTACTACATCCTTCCTTTAATGATAACAGTTTGACCGAGATAGACCTTACCTCTTTGGAGCGATTGAGAGTGACAGTAGTGAAAAAAGATAAGAGGCAAAGAGAGTGGACAGCCAAGGATTTTTCCCCAGGGCAGAAATGCCTATAACAAGCAAGCATAAATTTAAGTTGCTTGGAGGGAAGTGTAGGGGGAGTGTCAGAGGTAGATTTTTAACACAGAGAGTGGTGGGTGTGGGGAATATGAGCTGGTAGAGGCTGATACATTAGGAAGAGAGATTTAAGAAACACACTGATGAAATAAATAGAGGGCTCTTTGCGAGGGATGAGTTGATTGATCTTGGAGTAGGTTAAAACGTTAGTATGACACTGTGGACCAAAGCACATTACTGTGCTGTTCAATGTACAGTGTTAACCCATTAAGTCAGGTATCTATGGAGAGATTTAGACAGTTGATGTTTCAGCTGAGACACCTTTTATTGGGACTGGAAAGGAAGGGGGAAGAAGCTAAAAGGGCCAGAAGTAAACTTCCTTCCCCTTCCTTTCCAGTCTTGGGGTGTCACAGCCTGAAACATTGACTGTTCATTCCCCTCTGTAAATGCTTCCTGACCTATTGAGTTCCTCCAACATTTTGCATGTATTGCTCAGGATTTCCAGCATTTGCAGAATCTCCTGTGTTTCTGAATTCTGCTATTATTTTTCAAATTATTTATGTTTTGAAATGACCTGCCTGGATGGCAGGCAACACAAAGATTTTCACAGCACCTCAGTACCTGGCGACAACATCAGCTTACGTAGCTCTTTGTCAATTCTTCATTGTTGCGACCTCCAAGAAGCACAGTGGGATGGATTACTATAAGCAAGGGGCTATACAAATGTAAGTTTTTGTTTGGTTGAGCAAGCTAAGGCTTCTCTCTTAGGAGTGAATGAGGATGAGAGGCAACTTGATAGAGGGATACAAGATGATAAGACAGCCTGAGACTTTTTGCCATGACAGCAATGGCTAGTGTGAGACAGCATAAATTTAAGGTGATTGGAGGAAAGCTGAGGGGAGCTGTCAGAGGTAAATTTTCTACACAGAGAGTGGAAAGTGTCTGGAATAAATGGCCAGGGGTGGTGTTACTTACATTAGACTCTTAGGCATATGGATGATAGAAAAATGGCAGGTTATCAGTTGTGTAGGAGGAATGGGTTAGATTGATCATGAAAGGGGATTAAGTGGTTGGCACAACATCATGGGCCAAGAGATAATAAGTTATAGGAGCAGAATTAGGCTGTTTGGCTCATGGAGTCTGCTCCGCCATTCCATCATGGCTGATTTACTACCCACTCAACCCATTCAAGCCAACATCCACACTGGACTTTGAGGTGAGTGATTCCAGGTCCGAATCCAGCGGTTCCTTGCATGCTTTCCGTTCTGTGCTGGGTTGAACATCATGCTAACAAATTGGCCGTGCAAAACAGACAAAAATTGCTAAAGAAATGGCAGGGTTGGCGTCCAATGCACCACAAGGCGTGGAAAGGAAGAACAACCCCATTCACCTGCCCTCTCCCCGTAATTGACACCTTTACTAATAAAGAACCTATCAATCTCTGCTTTAAATACAGCCAATGACTTGGACTCATTAGCCGTCTGTGGGGATTAATCCCACAGATTCAACACCCTCTGGCACCACAGCACTGTGCTGACTTCTCTGAGGTTTGTCGCCTTGTCATGGTGCAGAGGTCTGTGAGTTCCTGAGATCCCGAGAGCTACACAATCTGGAACTTAGCTCCTGGTAGGGTCACCCATGTGTTAAGGTCAAGGGGGAGGTCCCAGAAAAGGAGAAATCCAACCAAGACCTCAATGGTGGAGCTGGCTGGAAATGAGGACACAACACAACGGCAGTGCAGGAGGAGAAAGAGTACAACAGTGGAGGGTCCCAGTCATCTTGCACTCCGTGCCACTGTGGGTGGACCCTGACCATGAACCAACCTCCACACATAAAACAAAGTTACGTACAAACATGCTCCATGAATGGAATCCACCCTAACATCACACTCAGCTGGAGTGCTGGTATTATTGTGCTGTACTGTTCTACAGACTACATATATTAGTCTCATTGTTGGAAAATCCCTCTGTATTTATGCTCTTTGCTTTGGGGTGATGTGGGATGGTGGGAAATGGGGAAAGGGAAATTATGTGGGATAAGCCCAAACTATCTCAGCAAAGGAACAGCAGAAACTAAGTAGCTTTACTTTGTTTCCAAAGACAAGTAAGTTTTAGGTATTTGAAACAAAGTGTGACATTTATAATGTACACTTATGGTAACTTTTATAAATGAGCTGTGTTGTACTTAGTTTTTTATATGAGACTTACCTTGTCACCACTAGATTGTAACGTTTCAATATTCAACAGTCAGGAAGGCCCCAAAGTATTAATCGCGTCAGAGGTGAATCAATCCCTACAGTCACTAAAAGGTCTGCCTCTTTCCTCACATCTTCATTTTCCACAAGTTAGATGGATAAAAATCTGAACCGACCCTGCCAAGAAACTACACCTGCTGCCTCTCAGGCCAGCTTCAAGCAAGACTTCTACGTGCAGCTGCGACTAGCCTTATCACCTACCCTTTCATCTTGACTGCTGCAGCCCCCACCTACTGTGGGGGCTCCTCCATCATCAGGAGGGTTCCAGGGACGATGAAGATCATTGGGAATGGGGGGAAATTGCAACAGAGTGCTGTCCTGCAATTAAGCTTCTTTTAAACACCTTTATACACACTCAGTGGCCACTTTGGTCAACACTGCCTCTACCTAATAAAGCGGCCACCGAGTGAATGCTCTTGGTCTTCTGCTGCTGTAGCCCATCCACTTCAAGGTTCAATGTCCTGTGCATTCAGAGATGCTCTTCTGCACACCACTGTTGTAACACGTGGCTATTTGAGTTGTTGTCAGCACGAAGCAGCCTGGCCATTCTCTCTGACACCTTTCACTAACAAGGTGTTCTCACCCACAGAACTGCCTCTCATCAGATTGGTTTTTTTTGTTGTTTTTCACACCATGCTCCATAAACCCTGCAGACTGTTGTGCATGAAAATCCCAGGAGATCAGAAGTTTTGAGATACTCAAACCACCCCGTCTGGCACCAACAATCATTCCACACTCAAAGTCACTTAGGTCACATTTCTTTCCCATTCTGATGCTTGATCTGAACAACAACTGAACCTCTTGACCATATTGGTATGCTTTTTTGTTGCAACATGATTGGCTGAATAGATGTTTACATTAACGAGCAGGTGTACCAGTGTACCTAATCATGTGGACACTGTATGCCAGCTTAGAGGTATGGCACAGAAACAAGCCTTTCAGCCCTAATGTCCTGTATCCATCATCAATCAACAATTTATTCAAATCACACATACATGACAGGCCTACAAGATGATGAGGCAAGCATAGTGCGGACAGCCAGTGCCTTTCTCATGGGACGACAATGGTTAATACGAGGGGGCCTCATTATAGGAAGGATGTGGAAACTTTAGAGAAGCTGCAGAAGAGATTTGTCAGGATGCTGCCTGGATTAGAGACCAAGTCTTATGAAGGAAGGTTAAGCTAGCCAGGGCTTTTCTCTTTGGATTGAAGGAGGACAGGAGGTGACTTGATAGAGGTGTACAAGATTATAAGAGGCATAGATAGCCACTTAGAGAGACAGCACCTTTCTCCCAGAGTGGAAATGGCTAATACAAGAGGGTGTAACTTTAAGGTGATAGGAGGAATGTATAGGGAGGACATCAGAGGGAGGTTTTGCACAGAGAGTGGTGAGAGTGCCAGAGCAGATACGTTAGGGACATTTAAGAAAGTCCTAGGTAGACATATGGATGAAAGAAGATTGGAGAGTTATGTGGGAGCAGGAGTTAGTTTGAATTTTGAGGAAGTTCGAAGCTCAGCACAACTGCAGGGCCAGTACTGTGATGTAAGGTTCTGTTCTATATCTAAATCCTCGTCATTTGTCCTCCCCAATCTCCCAACCGACCCACCCTCTCCCCTCCCAGATTCTACTAAATTCATAAGGGTAGTTTACTGTAAACAATTAACCTACTGCCACCACCTTCTCCCCACGTCTTTGTGAACCAGAGCCCCTGAGGGAAACCCACACGGTCAGAGAGAGAAGGGACAATCTCCGCACAGATAGCATCAGAGGTCAGGATTGAACCTGTGACTCTGGAGCTGTGAACTCTACCATCTATACCACCAACGTCCGCACTTCCATTGTTTTCTAGTTGTTTGTACTTTATCCAGGATGGCAAATACTACAGAGGGAGAGTACTCTCTTTGGGAGAGGGGAAGTTCAAAAGAGATGTGCGGGGCAAGATTTTTCCTGGGGTGGTAGGTATCTGAAATAAACTGCCAGGGAAAAGGTGGAAGCAGACACCGTGGAGAGCATACCTGGTTGTCTGTGTCACTGCCTGGTGTGAAGACACCAATGCATGAGATCTTTGATCCTCCCCTGACATTCAGCTCTCATCTGTGGCTCCAAGTTGTTGTTTGCATGTGACAGCAGCCACACCCTAGTACACTGCTTCAACAGGTGGGTTAAACCAGGTGAGGGTAGTCGGTTTGCCTCAACCACTGGTGAGATAGGGATACACCCATCCTAGCAGGCAAAGTCAGTTTCAATGGACTAGGTGAATGAGATCACCAGTGAGATTCAATGGCCAGGAAGGCAGTTCTGCAGCACCCCATGGAGAGCAAGTGGCATGGTAGGGAAGATATCATGGCTATCCACTGCAGTCAAGGAGCTCCCCAGTTGTGATGGTCACTCACACCACTTAAGTAGGGCTTCTGTGGTCGAGAGAGTGGAACTGCCCCAGTGCAATGGCTTTCCCACTTTAAAAGCTCTCCCACACAGGTCCACAGGTCCTATCATCATCATCAAAATTGATAGACAAGCAATATATATATATATATATACTGATTCTGAGGTGCTTAGGACACTGTTAGATAGACACATGAGGGTGCAGAGAGATATGGCCCATGCACAGGCAGGAAAGATGTAGTTAGATTGGGCATCATGTTTACCACAGATGATACAAACCAAAGGGCCTCTTCCTGTTCAATGTTCCAGCCTCTGAATGAAAGATGACAGGAAACGAGGTGAGGGACCGGATGGAAATGATTACACATGGTGGTTGTTACATACCTGACTCAATCCTCTTCCCAGCTCAGCCTGGCAGTACCATATCAAAGGGCAACCTTACTGTACATGGAGATCCAAGCACCAGGGGTTGTTTCGGTGCATCCCTCTGTTGGAGATTACTCTGGCTCCCAGAGACATGCCCCAGTCCCGTACGTCGGAGGGACTGTCTCAGTACAGGGAGCTGACTGCACTAGCATAAAGGCTATGACAGCTGATGAGGCACCCCCGATCCCCCAGACTCAAAGAGGACAATGTTGTTGAATAAACACAAAAGATTCTTCAGGTACTAGACATTTGGAGTATCACACATAAAATGCTGGAGCAACGAAGCAGCATCTATGAAAAGGAACATAACAGTCTATGTTTTGGGCCATTAGGACAGGAAAGCTGGGGGGGGGGGGTGGGGGTGGAGAGAAACCAGAATAAGAAGGTGGGGGAGGGGAAGGAGTACAAGCTGACAGGTGATAGGTGAGACCAGGTGAGGGGGAAGGTGGGTGGTTGGGGGAGGGGGGATGAAATAAGAAGCTGTTGATAGGTGGAACAGGCAAAGAGCTGTAGAAGAAGGAGTCTAACAGGAGAGACCATGGGAGATTTATGTGTCTTGGTACTCTATTCATGTCCTGAAGATTAATTGTTGAATGGCAGGGAGTTCAGGACATTTCTGGGGGTCAAGTAACCGTCCCCTCCACCCATCTTCTTATTCTGCCTTATTCCCTCTGCCTGTTCATTCCCCTCCGTAGATACTGCCTGACCTGCTGAGTTCCTCCAGCATTTTGCGTGCCATGCTATTGAGTAGATAAGACTTGCTTTATTTGTCACATGAACATTGAAATATCGGAAACATACAGTGAAAACAACGCAATTCACCGTATGCCCTGATGCACATGTGCCAAGTAAAGCTAATCTTTAAAAATTTTAAGAACTGTCCTTGCCAGGCTCAGACCAGACAGGAAACTGGGAGATGTTAAAACGGAAACCTCTGGTATAATTCAGTAGCTCAGGCAGCATCCACAGAGAGAGTAACTGTTAATGTTTCAGTTCTGAGCCTCTAAAAGTTATTGGATATTACAGCACAAAAACAATCTTTTCGGCCCAACATGTCAGCCAAGGCATCCATCTAAACTATTCCTATTTGCCTGCATCTGGCCACATCCCTCCAGAACTTTCCAATCCATGTACTATTCCAACTGATTTTTGAATGTTAAACCACATGGAAGAGGAGCAGAATCTGGCCATTCAGCCCAGCGAGTCTGTCCACCATTAAATCACATCTGATTTATTTTCTCTCTCAACCCCATCCTCTTGCCTTCTCCCTGTAACCTTTGACATCCTTACTAAATCAAGAAGCTCCACTTTAAATATAACCAATGACTTCGCCTCCACACATGCCTGTGTCAATGAATTCCACAGATTCATCACCATCTGGCTAAAGAAATTCCTCTTCATCTCTGTCCTAACGGGGCATCCTTGTATTTGGAGCTGCTCCCTCCAATCCTCAACTCTTCCACTATTGGGAATATTCTCTCCATTTCCACTCTATCCAGGCCTTTCAATATTCATTAGGCTCAATGACATCCCTCATTATCTTTCAAAATCAGCGAGTACGGGGCCCAGACCCATTAAATGCTCCTCATACATTAACCCTTTCATTCCCAGAATCATTCTCGGCATCCTCTAGCTACTCTCCAATGCCAGCTCAGTCTTTCTTAGATAAGATGTGCAAAAC